>NW_022983177.1:0-107500 GCF_011762595.2 Tursiops truncatus
CCCTAGGGCACTGCCACTTATGGTCCTATAGCTTAGGAAATTAAAATCAAAAAGACACAGCCACCCCAAAGTTTGGGACGCCTCTGTTTACAAGAACCTCGTTTACAGTACAAGTTCAACATCGCAGAAAGTGAAAAATGGATAAAGAAGTTGTGGTATTTACTTACAAAGCAATATCACTCAGCAATGAAATCTATGTCATCAGGCCCTTAGCAGCACAATGAGTGGATTCAGGTATGATGATTCTAACTGAAAGAAGTCACACAGAAAAAGAAACATCATAAGATATCAGTAATACACGGAATGTAAACTTGGCTACACAGGAACTGAATTACAGAACAGAACAGGGTCTCAAATTTAGAAAACCAACTTATGCTTGCTTAAGGGATAAAGGTGAGTGGGGTGCTGCATAAAACCAGAGATTGAAATGAGCACAGATAAAGTTCCTTAAGTCAAATATGGAATAGACAAGAGCTACTCCTTGCTCAACGAAATGGACTCAACACCGCATATTAAACGCCTAAGAATGTACCTGACTAGTAAGTATCTTAAAACCTATGGATTGCTATGTCTCCGAAAGAGAATCAAGCATGTGTACAGGGGCATAAACGCAGCAGTGATAGGATTGGAGAGGTTCGGTGAGCAAATGAAGACCCTTTGAAGTCATATTGCATGGTACCCATTACACGGGTCTTAACTCTCCAGGTTTAAGGTATTCTTCCTTCAGCTAAAACATGCATGTGGAACCAGAGTATGATCAACCATGTGAACGGGAGACGTGTTCAAATATGTCTCAGTTTTCCTCCCCTGGTACTCGGGTGCAACATTCCAGACGCTTTACTAACACTCTCCCCACTTGGAGAGTCAGCGCCTTTAACCTCCTGTTTGGCCCAGTTTGCAATTTCTGCGGAAGATGAACAGGAATAGCGAGAACCAATGAGAGGCTAGCTGGAGGTGTCTGGACGGGCAAATTTAACTCTCATTTCCCACCAGGAAGAGGAAATAACCAAAGGCTCAGCGTGCCGTACCGGAACCAGATTAGGGCCTGAAGCCATCTGCGGTGTTGCGGCCAGGTCACAAGAAAGCGAGTTGAAGAAAGGAGCTCAGGGGCACTGTAATTCACAAACCTGCAGAGTTATAAATGACAGCTATCGTCCAAAAATAGACTGAAGTAAGGCTGCCAAGAGGACTTGAAAGCGGGGCAGAATTGCAGGAAACCGATTTCAGGAGGTAGACTGGAATTGCATTGAAAGCATAGGAAAAGAGGCAGAACGTCCACAATGATGCACTTGGCCAAAAAGGGCGTATGCGTTTTTTCCTGAATATATTCAGGAAAAAACGCATACGCCCTTTTTGGCCAACCAAGCAAGCTTGCAAAGGAAATCTGCACTACAATGAAGTCTCACTTCCCCCCGGTCAAAAGGGCCATCTGAAAAAAGTGTAAAATCCAGAAAGGCAGGACAGGCCATGGAGAACTGGGAGCCTTGTTATGCTGATGGGCGGGATGTAAATTGCCAACAGACACTCGGGAGAAGTGTATGGTGTTTCCTGAAACATCTAAAAAACAAAGCAACAGAGCCTAGGGCACTTCCACTTATGGTCCTATAGCTTAGGGAAATTAAAATCAAAAAGACACAGCCACCCCAAAGTTTGGAACGGCCTCTGTTTACAAGAACCTCGTTTACAGTACAAGTTCAACATCGCAGAAAGTGAAAAATGGATAAAGAAGTTGTGGTATTTACTTACAAAGCAATATCACTCAGCAATGAAATCTATGTCATCAGGCCCTTAGCAGCACAATGAGTGGATTCAGGTATGATGATTCTAACTGAAATAAGTCACACAGAAAAAGAAACATCATAAGATATCAGTAATACACGGAATGTAAACTTGGCTACACAGGAACTGAATTACAGAACAGAACAGGGTCTCAAATTTAGAAAACCAACTTATGCTTGCTTAAGGGTAAAGGTGAGTTGGGGTGCTGCATAAAACCAGAGATTGAAATGAGCACAGATAAAGTTCCTTAAGTCAAATATGGAATAGACAAGAGCTACTCCTTGCTCAACGAAATGGACTCAACACCGCATATTAACGCCTAAGAATGTACCTGACTAGTAAGTATCTTAAAACCTATGGATTGCTATGTCTCCGAAAGAGAATCAAGCATGTGTACAGGGGCATAAACGCAGCAGTGATAGGATTGGAGAGGTTCGGTGAGCAAATGAAGACCCTTTGAAGTCATATTGCATGGTACCCATTACACGGTTCTTAACTCTCCAGGTTTAAGGTATTCTTCCTTCAGCTAAAAACATGCATGTGGAACCCAAGTATGATCAACCATGTGAACGGGAGACGTGTTCAAATATGTCTCAGTTTTCCTCCCCTGGTACTCGGGTGCAACATTCCAGACGCTTTACTAACACTCTCCCCACTTGGAGAGTCAGCGCCTTTAACCTCCTGTTTGGCCCAGTTTGCAATTTCTGCGGAAGATGAACAGGAATAGCGAGAACCAATGAGAGGCTAGCTGGAGGTGTCTGGACGGGGCAAATTTAACTCTCATTTCCCACCAGGAAGAGGAATTAACCAAAGGTTCAGCGTGCTGCCGGAACCAGATTAGGGCCTGAAGCCATCCTGCGGTGTTGCGGCCAGCTCACAAGAAAGCGAGTTGAAGAAAGGAGCTCAGGGGCACTGTAATTCACAAACCTGCAGAGTTATAAATGACAGCTATCGTCCAAAAATAGACTGAAGTAAGGCTGCCAAGAGGACTTGAAGCGGGGCAGAAATTGCAGGAAACCGATTTCAGGAGGTAGACTGGAATTGCATTGAAAGCATAGGAAAAGAGGCAGAACGTCCACAATGATGCACTTGGCCAAAAAGGGCGTATGCGTTTTTTCCTGAATATATTCAGGAAAAAACGCATACGCCCTTTTTGGCCAACCAAGCAAGCTTGCAAAGGAAATCTGCACTACAATGAAGTCTCACTTCCCCCCGGTCAAAAGGGCCATCTGAAAAAAGTGTAAAATCCAGAAAGGCAGGACAGGCCATGGAGAACTGGGAGCCTTGTTATGCTGATGGGCGGGATGTAAATTGCCAACAGACACTCGGGAGAAGTGTATGGTGTTTCCTGAAACATCTAAAAACAAAGCAACAGAGCCTAGGGCACTTCCACTTATGGTCCTATAGCTTAGGGAAATTAAAATCAAAAAGACACAGCCACCCCAAAGTTTGGAACGGCTCTGTTTACAAGAACCTCGTTTACAGTACAAGTTCAACATCGCAGAAAGTGAAAAATGGATAAAGAAGTTGTGGTATTTACTTACAAAGCAATATCACTCAGCAATGAAATCTGTGTCATCAGGCCCTTAGCAGCACAATGAGTGGATTCAGGTATGATGATTCTAACTGAAATAAGTCACACAGAAAAAGAAACATCATAAGATATCAGTAATACACGGAATGTAAACTTGGCTACACAGGAACTGAATTACAGAACAGAACAGGGTCTCAAATTTAGAAAACCAACTTATGCTTGCTTAAGGGAAAGGTGAGTTGGGGTGCTGCATAAAACCAGAGATTGAAATGAGCACAGATAAAGTTCCTTAAGCCAAATATGGAATAGACAAGAGCTACTCCTTGCTCAACGAAATGGACTCAACACCGCATATTAAACGCCTAAGAATGTACCTGACTAGTAAGTATCTTAAAACCTATGGATTGCTATGTCTCCGAAAGAGAATCAAGCATGTGTACAGGGGCATAAACGCAGCAGTGATAGGATTGGAGAGGTTCGGTGAGCAAATGAAGACCCTTTGAAGTCATATTGCATGGTACCCATTCCACGGGTTTCAACTCCAGGTTTAAGGTATTCTTCCTTCAGCTAAAACATGCATGTGGAACCCAGAGTATGATCAACCATGTGATCGGGAGACGTGTTCAAATATGTCTCAGTTTTCCTACCCTGGTACTCGGGTGCAACATTCCAGACGCTTTACTAACACTCTCCCCACTTGGAGAGTCAGTCCCTTTAACCTCCTGTTTGGCCCAGTTTGCAATTTCTGCGGAAGATGAACAGGAATAGCGAGAACCAATGAGAGACTAGCTGGAGGTGTCTGGACGGGCAAATTTAACTCTCATTTCCCACCAGGAAGAGGAAATAACCAAAGGCTCAGCGTGCCGTGCCGGAACCAGATTAGGGCCTGAAGCCATCCTGCGGTGTTGCGGCCAGGTCACAAGAAAGCGAGTTGAAGAAAGGAGCTCAGGGGCACTGTAATTCACAAACCTGCAGAGTTATAAATGACAGCTATCGTCCAAAAATAGACTGAAGTAAGGCTGCCAAGAGGACTTGAAAGCGGGGCAGAATTGCAGGAAACCGATTTCAGGAGGTAGACTGGAATTGCATTGAAAGCATAGGAAAAGAGGCAGAACGTCCACAATGATGCACTTGGCCAAAAAGGGCGTATGCGTTTTTTCCTGAATATATTCAGGAAAAAACGCATACGCCCTTTTTGGCCAACCAAGCAAGCTTGCAAAGGAAATCTGCACTACAATGAAGTCTCACTTCCCCCCGGTCAAAAGGGCCATCTGAAAAAAGTGTAAAATCCAGAAAGGCAGGACAGGCCATGGAGAACTGGGAGCCTTGTTATGCTGATGGGCGGGATGTAAATTGCCAACAGACACTCGGGAGAAGTGTATGGTGTTTCCTGAAACATCTAAAAAACAAAGCAACAGAGCCTAGGGCACTTCCACTTATGGTCCTATAGCTTAGGGAAATTAAAATCAAAAAGACACAGCCACCCCAAAGTTTGGGACGCCTCTGTTTACAAGAACCTCGTTTACAGTACAAGTTCAACATCGCAGAAAGTGAAAAATGGATAAAGAAGTTGTGGTATTTACTTACAAAGCAATATCACTCAGCAATGAAATCTATGTCATCAGGCCCTTAGCAGCACAATGAGTGGATTCAGGTATGATGATTCTAACTGAAATAAGTCACACAGAAAAAGAAACATCATAAGATATCAGTAATACACGGAATGTAAACTTGGCTACACAGGAACTGAATTACAGAACAGAACAGGGTCTCAAATTTAGAAAACCAACTTATGCTTGCTTAAGGGGAAAGGTGAGTTGGGGTGCTGCATAAAACCAGAGATTGAAATGAGCACAGATAAAGTTCCTTAAGCCAAATATGGAATAGACAAGAGCTACTCCTTGCTCAACGAAATGGACTCAACACCGCATATTAAACGCCTAAGAATGTACCTGACTAGTAAGTATCTTAAAACCTATGGATTGCTATGTCTCCGAAAGAGAATCAAGCATGTGTACAGGGGCATAAACGCAGCAGTGATAGGATTGGAGAGGTTCGGTGAGCAAATGAAGACCCTTTGAAGTCATATTGCATGGTACCCATTCCACGGGTTTCAACTCTCCAGGTTTAAGGTATTCTTCCTTCAGCTAAAACATGCATGTGGAACCCAGAGTATGATCAACCATGTGAACGGGAGACGTGTTCAAATATGTCTCAGTTTTCCTCCCTGGTACTCGGGTGCAACATTCCAGACGCTTTACTAACACTCTCCCCACTTGGAGAGTCAGCGCCTTTAACCTCCTGTTTGGCCCAGTTTGCAATTTCTGCGGAAGATGAACAGGAATAGCGAGAACCAATGAGAGGCTAGCTGGAGGTGTCTGGACGGGCAAATTTAACTCTCATTTCCCACCAGGAAGAGGAAATAACCAAAGGCTCAGCGTGCCGTGCCGGAACCAGATTAGGGCCTGAAGCCATCCTGCGGTGTTGCGGCCAGGTCACAAGAAAGCGAGTTGAAGAAAGGAGCTCAGGGGCACTGTAATTCACAAACCTGCAGAGTTATAAATGACAGCTATCGTCCAAAAATAGACTGAAGTAAGGCTGCCAAGAGGACTTGAAAGCGGGGCAGAATTGCAGGAAACCGATTTCAGGAGGTAGACTGGAATTGCATTGAAAGCATAGGAAAAGAGGCAGAACGTCCACAATGATGCACTTGGCCAAAAAGGGCGTATGCGTTTTTTCCTGAATATATTCAGGAAAAAACGCATACGCCCTTTTTGGCCAACCAAGCAAGCTTGCAAAGGAAATCTGCACTACAATGAAGTCTCACTTCCCCCGGTCAAAAGGGCCATCTGAAAAAAGTGTAAAATCCAGAAAGGCAGGACAGGCCATGGAGAACTGGGAGCCTTGTTATGCTGATGGGCGGGATGTAAATTGCCAACAGACACTCGGGAGAAGTGTATGGTGTTTCCTGAAACATCTAAAAAACAAAGCAACAGAGCCTAGGGCACTTCCACTTATGGTCCTATAGCTTAGGGAAATTAAAATCAAAAAGACACAGCCACCCCAAAGTTTGGGACGGCTCTGTTTACAAGAACCTCGTTTACAGTACAAGTTCAACATCGCAGAAAGTGAAAAATGGATAAAGAAGTTGTGGTATTTACTTACAAAGCAATATCACTCAGCAATGAAATCTATGTCATCAGGCCCTTAGCAGCACAATGAGTGGATTCAGGTATGATGATTCTAACTGAAATAAGTCACACAGAAAAAGAAACATCATAAGATATCAGTAATACACGGAATGTAAACTTGGCTACACAGGAACTGAATTACAGAACAGAACAGGGTCTCAAATTTAGAAAACCAACTTATGCTTGCTTAAGGGGAAAGGTGAGTTGGGGTGCTGCATAAAACCAGAGATTGAAATGAGCACAGATAAAGTTCCTTAAGCCAAATATGGAATAGACAAGAGCTACTCCTTGCTCAACGAAATGGACTCAACACCCATATTAAACGCCTAAGAATGTACCTGACTAGTAAGTATCTTAAAACCTATGGATTGCTATGTCTCCGAAAGAGAATCAAGCATGTGTACAGGGGCATAAACGCAGCAGTGATAGGATTGGAGAGGTTCGGTGAGCAAATGAAGACCCTTTGAAGTCATATTGCATGGTACCCATTCCACGGGTTTCAACTACCCAGGTTTAAGGTATTCTTCCTTCAGCTAAAACATGCATGTGGAACCCAGAGTATGATCAACCATGTGATCGGGAGACGTGTTCAAATATGTCTCAGTTTTCCTCCCCTGGTACTCGGGTGCAACATTCCAGACGCTTTACTAACACTCTCCCCACTTGGAGAGTCAGCCCTTTAACCTCCTGTTTGGCCCAGTTTGCAATTTCTGCGGAAGATGAACAGGAATAGCGAGAACCAATGAGAGACTAGCTGGAGGTGTCTGGACGGGCAAATTTAACTCTCATTTCCCACCAGGAAGAGGAAATAACCAAAGGCTCAGCGTGCCGTGCCGGAACCAGATTAGGGCCTGAAGCCATCCTGCGGTGTTGCGGCCAGCTCACAAGAAAGCGAGTTGAAGAAAGGAGCTCAGGGGCACTGTAATTCACAAACCTGCAGAGTTATAAATGACAGCTATCGTCCAAAAATAGACTGAAGTAAGGCTGCCAAGAGGACTTGAAAGCGGGGCAGAATTGCAGGAAACCGATTTCAGGAGGTAGACTGGAATTGCATTGAAAGCATAGGAAAAGAGGCAGAACGTCCACAATGATGCACTTGGCCAAAAAGGGCGTATGCGTTTTTTCCTGAATATATTCAGGAAAAAACGCATACGCCCTTTTTGGCCAACCAAGCAAGCTTGCAAAGGAAATCTGCACTACAATGAAGTCTCACTTCCCCCCGGTCAAAAGGGCCATCTGAAAAAAGTGTAAAATCCAGAAAGGCAGGACAGGCCATGGAGAACTGGGAGCCTTGTTATGCTGATGGGCGGGATGTAAATTGCCAACAGACACTCGGGAGAAGTGTATGGTGTTTCCTGAAACATCTAAAAAACAAAGCAACAGAGCCTAGGGCACTTCCACTTATGGTCCTATAGCTTAGGGAAATTAAAATCAAAAAGACACAGCCACCCCAAAGTTTGGAACGGCTCTGTTTACAAGAACCTCGTTTACAGTACAAGTTCAACATCGCAGAAAGTGAAAAATGGATAAAGAAGTTGTGGTATTTACTTACAAAGCAATATCACTCAGCAATGAAATCTATGTCATCAGGCCCTTAGCAGCACAATGAGTGGATTCAGGTATGATGATTCTAACTGAAATAAGTCACACAGAAAAAGAAACATCATAAGATATCAGTAATACACGGAATGTAAACTTGGCTACACAGGAACTGAATTACAGAACAGAACAGGGTCTCAAATTTAGAAAACCAACTTATGCTTGCTTAAGGGGAAAGGTGAGTTGGGGTGCTGCATAAAACCAGAGATTGAAATGAGCACAGATAAAGTTCCTTAAGCCAAATATGGAATAGACAAGAGCTACTCCTTGCTCAACGAAATGGACTCAACACCGCATATTAAACGCCTAAGAATGTACCTGACTAGTAAGTATCTTAAAACCTATGGATTGCTATGTCTCCGAAAGAGAATCAAGCATGTGTACAGGGGCATAAACGCAGCAGTGATAGGATTGGAGAGGTTCGGTGAGCAAATGAAGACCCTTTGAAGTCATATTGCATGGTACCCATTCCACGGGTTTCAACTACCCAGGTTTAAGGTATTCTTCCTTCAGCTAAAACATGCATGTGGAACCCAGAGTATGATCAACCATGTGATCGGGAGACGTGTTCAAATATGTCTCAGTTTTCCTCCCTGGTACTCGGGTGCAACATTCCAGACGCTTTACTAACACTCTCCCCACTTGGAGAGTCAGTCCTTTAACCTCCTGTTTGGCCCAGTTTGCAATTTCTGCGGAAGATGAACAGGAATAGCGAGAACCAATGAGAGACTAGCTGGAGGTGTCTGGACGGGCAAATTTAACTCTCATTTCCCACCAGGAAGAGGAATTAACCAAAGGCTCAGCGTGCCGTGCCGGAACCAGATTAGGGCCTGAAGCCATCCTGCGGTGTTGCGGCCAGGTCACAAGAAAGCGAGTTGAAGAAAGGAGCTCAGGGGCACTGTAATTCACAAACCTGCAGAGTTATAAATGACAGCTATCGTCCAAAAATAGACTGAAGTAAGGCTGCCAAGAGGACTTGAAAGCGGGGCAGAATTGCAGGAAACCGATTTCAGGAGGTAGACTGGAATTGCATTGAAAGCATAGGAAAAGAGGCAGAACGTCCACAATGATGCACTTGGCCAAAAAGGGCGTATGCGTTTTTTCCTGAATATATTCAGGAAAAAACGCATACGCCCTTTTTGGCCAACCAAGCAAGCTTGCAAAGGAAATCTGCACTACAATGAAGTCTCACTTCCCCCGGTCAAAAGGGCCATCTGAAAAAAGTGTAAAATCCAGAAAGGCAGGACAGGCCATGGAGAACTGGGAGCCTTGTTATGCTGATGGGCGGGATGTAAATTGCCAACAGACACTCGGGAGAAGTGTATGGTGTTTCCTGAAACATCTAAAAAACAAAGCAACAGAGCCTAGGGCACTTCCACTTATGGTCCTATAGCTTAGGGAAATTAAAATCAAAAAGACACAGCCACCCCAAAGTTTGGAACGGCTCTGTTTACAAGAACCTCGTTTACAGTACAAGTTCAACATCGCAGAAAGTGAAAAATGGATAAAGAAGTTGTGGTATTTACTTACAAAGCAATATCACTCAGCAATGAAATCTATGTCATCAGGCCCTTAGCAGCACAATGAGTGGATTCAGGTATGATGATTCTAACTGAAATAAGTCACACAGAAAAAGAAACATCATAAGATATCAGTAATACACGGAATGTAAACTTGGCTACACAGGAACTGAATTACAGAACAGAACAGGGTCTCAAATTTAGAAAACCAACTTATGCTTGCTTAAGGGGAAAGGTGAGTTGGGGTGCTGCATAAAACCAGAGATTGAAATGAGCACAGATAAAGTTCCTTAAGCCAAATATGGAATAGACAAGAGCTACTCCTTGCTCAACGAAATGGACTCAACACCGCATATTAAACGCCTAAGAATGTACCTGACTAGTAAGTATCTTAAAACCTATGGATTGCTATGTCTCCGAAAGAGAATCAAGCATGTGTACAGGGGCATAAACGCAGCAGTGATAGGATTGGAGAGGTTCGGTGAGCAAATGAAGACCCTTTGAAGTCATATTGCATGGTACCCATTCCACGGGTTTCAACTCCCAGGTTTAAGGTATTCTTCCTTCAGCTAAAACATGCATGTGGAACCCAGAGTATGATCAACCATGTGATCGGGAGACGTGTTCAAATATGTCTCAGTTTTCCTCCCCTGGTACTCGGGTGCAACATTCCAGACGCTTTACTAACACTCTCCCCACTTGGAGAGTCAGCCCTTTAACCTCCTGTTTGGCCCAGTTTGCAATTTCTGCGGAAGATGAACAGGAATAGCGAGAACCAATGAGAGACTAGCTGGAGGTGTCTGGACGGGCAAATTTAACTCTCATTTCCCACCAGGAAGAGGAATTAACCAAAGGCTCAGCGTGCCGTGCCGGAACCAGATTAGGGCCTGAAGCCATCCTGCGGTGTTGCGGCCAGGTCACAAGAAAGCGAGTTGAAGAAAGGAGCTCAGGGGCACTGTAATTCACAAACCTGCAGAGTTATAAATGACAGCTATCGTCCAAAAATAGACTGAAGTAAGGCTGCCAAGAGGACTTGAAAGCGGGGCAGAATTGCAGGAAACCGATTTCAGGAGGTAGACTGGAATTGCATTGAAAGCATAGGAAAAGAGGCAGAACGTCCACAATGATGCACTTGGCCAAAAAGGGCGTATGCGTTTTTTCCTGAATATATTCAGGAAAAAACGCATACGCCCTTTTTGGCCAACCAAGCAAGCTTGCAAAGGAAATCTGCACTACAATGAAGTCTCACTTCCCCCCGGTCAAAAGGGCCATCTGAAAAAAGTGTAAAATCCAGAAAGGCAGGACAGGCCATGGAGAACTGGGAGCCTTGTTATGCTGATGGGCGGGATGTAAATTGCCAACAGACACTCGGGAGAAGTGTATGGTGTTTCCTGAAACATCTAAAAAACAAAGCAACAGAGCCTAGGGCACTTCCACTTATGGTCCTATAGCTTAGGGAAATTAAAATCAAAAAGACACAGCCACCCCAAAGTTTGGGACGCCTCTGTTTACAAGAACCTCGTTTACAGTACAAGTTCAACATCGCAGAAAGTGAAAAATGGATAAAGAAGTTGTGGTATTTACTTACAAAGCAATATCACTCAGCAATGAAATCTATGTCATCAGGCCCTTAGCAGCACAATGAGTGGATTCAGGTATGATGATTCTAACTGAAATAAGTCACACAGAAAAAGAAACATCATAAGATATCAGTAATACACGGAATGTAAACTTGGCTACACAGGAACTGAATTACAGAACAGAACAGGGTCTCAAATTTAGAAAACCAACTTATGCTTGCTTAAGGGGAAAGGTGAGTTGGGGTGCTGCATAAAACCAGAGATTGAAATGAGCACAGATAAAGTTCCTTAAGCCAAATATGGAATAGACAAGAGCTACTCCTTGCTCAACGAAATGGACTCAACACCGCATATTAAACGCCTAAGAATGTACCTGACTAGTAAGTATCTTAAAACCTATGGATTGCTATGTCTCCGAAAGAGAATCAAGCATGTGTACAGGGGCATAAACGCAGCAGTGATAGGATTGGAGAGGTTCGGTGAGCAAATGAAGACCCTTTGAAGTCATATTGCATGGTACCCATTCCACGGGTCTCAACTCTCCAGGTTTAAGGTATTCTTCCTTCAGCTAAAACATGCATGTGGAACCCAGAGTATGATCAACCATGTGATCGGGAGACGTGTTCAAATATGTCTCAGTTTTCCTCCCCTGGTACTCGGGTGCAACATTCCAGACGCTTTACTAACACTCTCCCCACTTGGAGAGTCAGCCCTTTAACCTCCTGTTTGGCCCAGTTTGCAATTTCTGCGGAAGATGAACAGGAATAGCGAGAACCAATGAGAGACTAGCTGGAGGTGTCTGGACGGGCAAATTTAACTCTCATTTCCCACCAGGAAGAGGAAATAACCAAAGGCTCAGCGTGCCGTGCCGGAACCAGATTAGGGCCTGAAGCCATCCTGCGGTGTTGCGGCCAGGTCACAAGAAAGCGAGTTGAAGAAAGGAGCTCAGGGGCACTGTAATTCACAAACCTGCAGAGTTATAAATGACAGCTATCGTCCAAAAATAGACTGAAGTAAGGCTGCCAAGAGGACTTGAAAGCGGGGCAGAATTGCAGGAAACCGATTTCAGGAGGTAGACTGGAATTGCATTGAAAGCATAGGAAAAGAGGCAGAACGTCCACAATGATGCACTTGGCCAAAAAGGGCGTATGCGTTTTTTCCTGAATATATTCAGGAAAAAACGCATACGCCCTTTTTGGCCAACCAAGCAAGCTTGCAAAGGAAATCTGCACTACAATGAAGTCTCACTTCCCCCCGGTCAAAAGGGCCATCTGAAAAAAGTGTAAAATCCAGAAAGGCAGGACAGGCCATGGAGAACTGGGAGCCTTGTTATGCTGATGGGCGGGATGTAAATTGCCAACAGACACTCGGGAGAAGTGTATGGTGTTTCCTGAAACATCTAAAAAACAAAGCAACAGAGCCTAGGGCACTTCCACTTATGGTCCTATAGCTTAGGGAAATTAAAATCAAAAAGACACAGCCACCCCAAAGTTTGGAACGGCTCTGTTTACAAGAACCTCGTTTACAGTACAAGTTCAACATCGCAGAAAGTGAAAAATGGATAAAGAAGTTGTGGTATTTACTTACAAAGCAATATCACTCAGCAATGAAATCTATGTCATCAGGCCCTTAGCAGCACAATGAGTGGATTCAGGTATGATGATTCTAACTGAAATAAGTCACACAGAAAAAGAAACATCATAAGATATCAGTAATACACGGAATGTAAACTTGGCTACACAGGAACTGAATTACAGAACAGAACAGGGTCTCAAATTTAGAAAACCAACTTATGCTTGCTTAAGGGGAAAGGTGAGTTGGGGTGCTGCATAAAACCAGAGATTGAAATGAGCACAGATAAAGTTCCTTAAGCCAAATATGGAATAGACAAGAGCTACTCCTTGCTCAACGAAATGGACTCAACACCGCATATTAAACGCCTAAGAATGTACCTGACTAGTAAGTATCTTAAAACCTATGGATTGCTATGTCTCCGAAAGAGAATCAAGCATGTGTACAGGGGCATAAACGCAGCAGTGATAGGATTGGAGAGGTTCGGTGAGCAAATGAAGACCCTTTGAAGTCATATTGCATGGTACCCATTCCACGGGTTTCAACTCCCAGGTTTTAGGTATTCTTCCTTCAGCTAAAACATGCATGTGGAACCCAGAGTATGATCAACCATGTGATCGGGAGACGTGTTCAAATATGTCTCAGTTTTCCTCCCCTGGTACTCGGGTGCAACATTCCAGACGCTTTACTAACACTCTCCCCACTTGGAGAGTCAGCCCTTTAACCTCCTGTTTGGCCCAGTTTGCAATTTCTGCGGAAGATGAACAGGAATAGCGAGAACCAATGAGAGACTAGCTGGAGGTGTCTGGACGGGCAAATTTAACTCTCATTTCCCACCAGGAAGAGGAATTAACCAAAGGCTCAGCGTGCCGTGCCGGAACCAGATTAGGGCCTGAAGCCATCCTGCGGTGTTGCGGCCAGCTCACAAGAAAGCGAGTTGAAGAAAGGAGCTCAGGGGCACTGTAATTCACAAACCTGCAGAGTTATAAATGACAGCTATCGTCCAAAAATAGACTGAAGTAAGGCTGCCAAGAGGACTTGAAAGCGGGGCAGAATTGCAGGAAACCGATTTCAGGAGGTAGACTGGAATTGCATTGAAAGCATAGGAAAAGAGGCAGAACGTCCACAATGATGCACTTGGCCAAAAAGGGCGTATGCGTTTTTTCCTGAATATATTCAGGAAAAAACGCATACGCCCTTTTTGGCCAACCAAGCAAGCTTGCAAAGGAAATCTGCACTACAATGAAGTCTCACTTCCCCCCGGTCAAAAGGGCCATCTGAAAAAAGTGTAAAATCCAGAAAGGCAGGACAGGCCATGGAGAACTGGGAGCCTTGTTATGCTGATGGGCGGGATGTAAATTGCCAACAGACACTCGGGAGAAGTGTATGGTGTTTCCTGAAACATCTAAAAAACAAAGCAACAGAGCCTAGGGCACTTCCACTTATGGTCCTATAGCTTAGGGAAATTAAAATCAAAAAGACACAGCCACCCCAAAGTTTGGAACGGCTCTGTTTACAAGAACCTCGTTTACAGTACAAGTTCAACATCGCAGAAAGTGAAAAATGGATAAAGAAGTTGTGGTATTTACTTACAAAGCAATATCACTCAGCAATGAAATCTATGTCATCAGGCCCTTAGCAGCACAATGAGTGGATTCAGGTATGATGATTCTAACTGAAATAAGTCACACAGAAAAAGAAACATCATAAGATATCAGTAATACACGGAATGTAAACTTGGCTACACAGGAACTGAATTACAGAACAGAACAGGGTCTCAAATTTAGAAAACCAACTTATGCTTGCTTAAGGGTAAAGGTGAGTTGGGGTGCTGCATAAAACCAGAGATTGAAATGAGCACAGATAAAGTTCCTTAAGCCAAATATGGAATAGACAAGAGCTACTCCTTGCTCAACGAAATGGACTCAACACCGCATATTAAACGCCTAAGAATGTACCTGACTAGTAAGTATCTTAAAACCTATGGATTGCTATGTCTCCGAAAGAGAATCAAGCATGTGTACAGGGGCATAAACGCAGCAGTGATAGGATTGGAGAGGTTCGGTGAGCAAATGAAGACCCTTTGAAGTCATATTGCATGGTACCCATTCCACGGGTTTCAACTCTCCAGGTTTAAGGTATTCTTCCTTCAGCTAAAACATGCATGTGGAACCCAGAGTATGATCAACCATGTGATCGGGAGACGTGTTCAAATATGTCTCAGTTTTCCTCCCCTGGTACTCGGGTGCAACATTCCAGACGCTTTACTAACACTCTCCCCACTTGGAGAGTCAGCCCTTTAACCTCCTGTTTGGCCCAGTTTGCAATTTCTGCGGAAGATGAACAGGAATAGCGAGAACCAATGAGAGACTAGCTGGAGGTGTCTGGACGGGCAAATTTAACTCTCATTTCCCACCAGGAAGAGGAATTAACCAAAGGCTCAGCGTGCCGTGCCGGAACCAGATTAGGGCCTGAAGCCATCCTGCGGTGTTGCGGCCAGCTCACAAGAAAGCGAGTTGAAGAAAGGAGCTCAGGGGCACTGTAATTCACAAACCTGCAGAGTTATAAATGACAGCTATCGTCCAAAAATAGACTGAAGTAAGGCTGCCAAGAGGACTTGAAAGCGGGGCAGAATTGCAGGAAACCGATTTCAGGAGGTAGACTGGAATTGCATTGAAAGCATAGGAAAAGAGGCAGAACGTCCACAATGATGCACTTGGCCAAAAAGGGCGTATGCGTTTTTTCCTGAATATATTCAGGAAAAAACGCATACGCCCTTTTTGGCCAACCAAGCAAGCTTGCAAAGGAAATCTGCACTACAATGAAGTCTCACTTCCCCCCGGTCAAAAGGGCCATCTGAAAAAAGTGTAAAATCCAGAAAGGCAGGACAGGCCATGGAGAACTGGGAGCCTTGTTATGCTGATGGGCGGGATGTAAATTGCCAACAGACACTCGGGAGAAGTGTATGGTGTTTCCTGAAACATCTAAAAAACAAAGCAACAGAGCCTAGGGCACTTCCACTTATGGTCCTATAGCTTAGGGAAATTAAAATCAAAAAGACACAGCCACCCCAAAGTTTGGAACGCCTCTGTTTACAAGAACCTCGTTTACAGTACAAGTTCAACATCGCAGAAAGTGAAAAATGGATAAAGAAGTTGTGGTATTTACTTACAAAGCAATATCACTCAGCAATGAAATCTATGTCATCAGGCCCTTAGCAGCACAATGAGTGGATTCAGGTATGATGATTCTAACTGAAATAAGTCACACAGAAAAAGAAACATCATAAGATATCAGTAATACACGGAATGTAAACTTGGCTACACAGGAACTGAATTACAGAACAGAACAGGGTCTCAAATTTAGAAAACCAACTTATGCTTGCTTAAGGGGAAAGGTGAGTTGGGGTGCTGCATAAAACCAGAGATTGAAATGAGCACAGATAAAGTTCCTTAAGCCAAATATGGAATAGACAAGAGCTACTCCTTGCTCAACGAAATGGACTCAACACCGCATATTAAACGCCTAAGAATGTACCTGACTAGTAAGTATCTTAAAACCTATGGATTGCTATGTCTCCGAAAGAGAATCAAGCATGTGTACAGGGGCATAAACGCAGCAGTGATAGGATTGGAGAGGTTCGGTGAGCAAATGAAGACCCTTTGAAGTCATATTGCATGGTACCCATTCCACGGGTCTCAACTCTCCAGGTTTAAGGTATTCTTCCTTCAGCTAAAACATGCATGTGGAACCCAGAGTATGATCAACCATGTGATCGGGAGACGTGTTCAAATATGTCTCAGTTTTCCTCCCCTGGTACTCGGGTGCAACATTCCAGACGCTTTACTAACACTCTCCCCACTTGGAGAGTCAGCCCTTTAACCTCCTGTTTGGCCCAGTTTGCAATTTCTGCGGAAGATGAACAGGAATAGCGAGAACCAATGAGAGACTAGCTGGAGGTGTCTGGACGGGCAAATTTAACTCTCATTTCCCACCAGGAAGAGGAATTAACCAAAGGCTCAGCGTGCCGTGCCGGAACCAGATTAGGGCCTGAAGCCATCCTGCGGTGTTGCGGCCAGGTCACAAGAAAGCGAGTTGAAGAAAGGAGCTCAGGGGCACTGTAATTCACAAACCTGCAGAGTTATAAATGACAGCTATCGTCCAAAAATAGACTGAAGTAAGGCTGCCAAGAGGACTTGAAAGCGGGGCAGAATTGCAGGAAACCGATTTCAGGAGGTAGACTGGAATTGCATTGAAAGCATAGGAAAAGAGGCAGAACGTCCACAATGATGCACTTGGCCAAAAAGGGCGTATGCGTTTTTTCCTGAATATATTCAGGAAAAAACGCATACGCCCTTTTTGGCCAACCAAGCAAGCTTGCAAAGGAAATCTGCACTACAATGAAGTCTCACTTCCCCCCGGTCAAAAGGGCCATCTGAAAAAAGTGTAAAATCCAGAAAGGCAGGACAGGCCATGGAGAACTGGGAGCCTTGTTATGCTGATGGGCGGGATGTAAATTGCCAACAGACACTCGGGAGAAGTGTATGGTGTTTCCTGAAACATCTAAAAAACAAAGCAACAGAGCCTAGGGCACTTCCACTTATGGTCCTATAGCTTAGGGAAATTAAAATCAAAAAGACACAGCCACCCCAAAGTTTGGGACGGCTCTGTTTACAAGAACCTCGTTTACAGTACAAGTTCAACATCGCAGAAAGTGAAAAATGGATAAAGAAGTTGTGGTATTTACTTACAAAGCAATATCACTCAGCAATGAAATCTGTGTCATCAGGCCCTTAGCAGCACAATGAGTGGATTCAGGTATGATGATTCTAACTGAAATAAGTCACACAGAAAAAGAAACATCATAAGATATCAGTAATACACGGAATGTAAACTTGGCTACACAGGAACTGAATTACAGAACAGAACAGGGTCTCAAATTTAGAAAACCAACTTATGCTTGCTTAAGGGGAAAGGTGAGTTGGGGTGCTGCATAAAACCAGAGATTGAAATGAGCACAGATAAAGTTCCTTAAGCCAAATATGGAATAGACAAGAGCTACTCCTTGCTCAACGAAATGGACTCAACACCGCATATTAAACGCCTAAGAATGTACCTGACTAGTAAGTATCTTAAAACCTATGGATTGCTATGTCTCCGAAAGAGAATCAAGCATGTGTACAGGGGCATAAACGCAGCAGTGATAGGATTGGAGAGGTTCGGTGAGCAAATGAAGACCCTTTGAAGTCATATTGCATGGTACCCATTCCACGGGTCTCAACTCTCCAGGTTTAAGGTATTCTTCCTTCAGCTAAAACATGCATGTGGAACCCAGAGTATGATCAACCATGTGATCGGGAGACGTGTTCAAATATGTCTCAGTTTTCCTCCCTGGTACTCGGGTGCAACATTCCAGACGCTTTACTAACACTCTCCCCACTTGGAGAGTCAGCCCTTTAACCTCCTGTTTGGCCCAGTTTGCAATTTCTGCGGAAGATGAACAGGAATAGCGAGAACCAATGAGAGACTAGCTGGAGGTGTCTGGACGGGCAAATTTAACTCTCATTTCCCACCAGGAAGAGGAATTAACCAAAGGCTCAGCGTGCCGTGCCGGAACCAGATTAGGGCCTGAAGCCATCCTGCGGTGTTGCGGCCAGGTCACAAGAAAGCGAGTTGAAGAAAGGAGCTCAGGGGCACTGTAATTCACAAACCTGCAGAGTTATAAATGACAGCTATCGTCCAAAAATAGACTGAAGTAAGGCTGCCAAGAGGACTTGAAAGCGGGGCAGAATTGCAGGAAACCGATTTCAGGAGGTAGACTGGAATTGCATTGAAAGCATAGGAAAAGAGGCAGAACGTCCACAATGATGCACTTGGCCAAAAAGGGCGTATGCGTTTTTTCCTGAATATATTCAGGAAAAAACGCATACGCCCTTTTTGGCCAACCAAGCAAGCTTGCAAAGGAAATCTGCACTACAATGAAGTCTCACTTCCCCCCGGTCAAAAGGGCCATCTGAAAAAAGTGTAAAATCCAGAAAGGCAGGACAGGCCATGGAGAACTGGGAGCCTTGTTATGCTGATGGGCGGGATGTAAATTGCCAACAGACACTCGGGAGAAGTGTATGGTGTTTCCTGAAACATCTAAAAAACAAAGCAACAGAGCCTAGGGCACTTCCACTTATGGTCCTATAGCTTAGGGAAATTAAAATCAAAAAGACACAGCCACCCCAAAGTTTGGAACGGCTCTGTTTACAAGAACCTCGTTTACAGTACAAGTTCAACATCGCAGAAAGTGAAAAATGGATAAAGAAGTTGTGGTATTTACTTACAAAGCAATATCACTCAGCAATGAAATCTATGTCATCAGGCCCTTAGCAGCACAATGAGTGGATTCAGGTATGATGATTCTAACTGAAATAAGTCACACAGAAAAAGAAACATCATAAGATATCAGTAATACACGGAATGTAAACTTGGCTACACAGGAACTGAATTACAGAACAGAACAGGGTCTCAAATTTAGAAAACCAACTTATGCTTGCTTAAGGGGAAAGGTGAGTTGGGGTGCTGCATAAAACCAGAGATTGAAATGAGCACAGATAAAGTTCCTTAAGCCAAATATGGAATAGACAAGAGCTACTCCTTGCTCAACGAAATGGACTCAACACCGCATATTAAACGCCTAAGAATGTACCTGACTAGTAAGTATCTTAAAACCTATGGATTGCTATGTCTCCGAAAGAGAATCAAGCATGTGTACAGGGGCATAAACGCAGCAGTGATAGGATTGGAGAGGTTCGGTGAGCAAATGAAGACCCTTTGAAGTCATATTGCATGGTACCCATTCCACGGGTTTCAACTCTCCAGGTTTAAGGTATTCTTCCTTCAGCTAAAACATGCATGTGGAACCCAGAGTATGATCAACCATGTGATCGGGAGACGTGTTCAAATATGTCTCAGTTTTCCTCCCCTGGTACTCGGGTGCAACATTCCAGACGCTTTACTAACACTCTCCCCACTTGGAGAGTCAGCCCTTTAACCTCCTGTTTGGCCCAGTTTGCAATTTCTGCGGAAGATGAACAGGAATAGCGAGAACCAATGAGAGACTAGCTGGAGGTGTCTGGACGGGCAAATTTAACTCTCATTTCCCACCAGGAAGAGGAAATAACCAAAGGCTCAGCGTGCCGTGCCGGAACCAGATTAGGGCCTGAAGCCATCCTGCGGTGTTGCGGCCAGCTCACAAGAAAGCGAGTTGAAGAAAGGAGCTCAGGGGCACTGTAATTCACAAACCTGCAGAGTTATAAATGACAGCTATCGTCCAAAAATAGACTGAAGTAAGGCTGCCAAGAGGACTTGAAAGCGGGGCAGAATTGCAGGAAACCGATTTCAGGAGGTAGACTGGAATTGCATTGAAAGCATAGGAAAAGAGGCAGAACGTCCACAATGATGCACTTGGCCAAAAAGGGCGTATGCGTTTTTTCCTGAATATATTCAGGAAAAAACGCATACGCCCTTTTTGGCCAACCAAGCAAGCTTGCAAAGGAAATCTGCACTACAATGAAGTCTCACTTCCCCCCGGTCAAAAGGGCCATCTGAAAAAAGTGTAAAATCCAGAAAGGCAGGACAGGCCATGGAGAACTGGGAGCCTTGTTATGCTGATGGGCGGGATGTAAATTGCCAACAGACACTCGGGAGAAGTGTATGGTGTTTCCTGAAACATCTAAAAAACAAAGCAACAGAGCCTAGGGCACTTCCACTTATGGTCCTATAGCTTAGGGAAATTAAAATCAAAAAGACACAGCCACCCCAAAGTTTGGAACGGCTCTGTTTACAAGAACCTCGTTTACAGTACAAGTTCAACATCGCAGAAAGTGAAAAATGGATAAAGAAGTTGTGGTATTTACTTACAAAGCAATATCACTCAGCAATGAAATCTATGTCATCAGGCCCTTAGCAGCACAATGAGTGGATTCAGGTATGATGATTCTAACTGAAATAAGTCACACAGAAAAAGAAACATCATAAGATATCAGTAATACACGGAATGTAAACTTGGCTACACAGGAACTGAATTACAGAACAGAACAGGGTCTCAAATTTAGAAAACCAACTTATGCTTGCTTAAGGGGAAAGGTGAGTTGGGGTGCTGCATAAAACCAGAGATTGAAATGAGCACAGATAAAGTTCCTTAAGCCAAATATGGAATAGACAAGAGCTACTCCTTGCTCAACGAAATGGACTCAACACCGCATATTAAACGCCTAAGAATGTACCTGACTAGTAAGTATCTTAAAACCTATGGATTGCTATGTCTCCGAAAGAGAATCAAGCATGTGTACAGGGGCATAAACGCAGCAGTGATAGGATTGGAGAGGTTCGGTGAGCAAATGAAGACCCTTTGAAGTCATATTGCATGGTACCCATTCCACGGGTCTCAACTCTCCAGGTTTAAGGTATTCTTCCTTCAGCTAAAACATGCATGTGGAACCCAGAGTATGATCAACCATGTGATCGGGAGACGTGTTCAAATATGTCTCAGTTTTCCTCCCCTGGTACTCGGGTGCAACATTCCAGACGCTTTACTAACACTCTCCCCACTTGGAGAGTCAGCCCTTTAACCTCCTGTTTGGCCCAGTTTGCAATTTCTGCGGAAGATGAACAGGAATAGCGAGAACCAATGAGAGACTAGCTGGAGGTGTCTGGACGGGCAAATTTAACTCTCATTTCCCACCAGGAAGAGGAATTAACCAAAGGCTCAGCGTGCCGTGCCGGAACCAGATTAGGGCCTGAAGCCATCCTGCGGTGTTGCGGCCAGCTCACAAGAAAGCGAGTTGAAGAAAGGAGCTCAGGGGCACTGTAATTCACAAACCTGCAGAGTTATAAATGACAGCTATCGTCCAAAAATAGACTGAAGTAAGGCTGCCAAGAGGACTTGAAAGCGGGGCAGAATTGCAGGAAACCGATTTCAGGAGGTAGACTGGAATTGCATTGAAAGCATAGGAAAAGAGGCAGAACGTCCACAATGATGCACTTGGCCAAAAAGGGCGTATGCGTTTTTTCCTGAATATATTCAGGAAAAAACGCATACGCCCTTTTTGGCCAACCAAGCAAGCTTGCAAAGGAAATCTGCACTACAATGAAGTCTCACTTCCACCGGTCAAAAGGGCCATCTGAAAAAAGTGTAAAATCCAGAAAGGCAGGACAGGCCATGGAGAACTGGGAGCCTTGTTATGCTGATGGGCGGGATGTAAATTGCCAACAGACACTCGGGAGAAGTGTATGGTGTTTCCTGAAACATCTAAAAAACAAAGCAACAGAGCCTAGGGCACTTCCACTTATGGTCCTATAGCTTAGGGAAATTAAAATCAAAAAGACACAGCCACCCCAAAGTTTGGGACGGCTCTGTTTACAAGAACCTCGTTTACAGTACAAGTTCAACATCGCAGAAAGTGAAAAATGGATAAAGAAGTTGTGGTATTTACTTACAAAGCAATATCACTCAGCAATGAAATCTATGTCATCAGGCCCTTAGCAGCACAATGAGTGGATTCAGGTATGATGATTCTAACTGAAATAAGTCACACAGAAAAAGAAACATCATAAGATATCAGTAATACACGGAATGTAAACTTGGCTACACAGGAACTGAATTACAGAACAGAACAGGGTCTCAAATTTAGAAAACCAACTTATGCTTGCTTAAGGGGAAAGGTGAGTTGGGGTGCTGCATAAAACCAGAGATTGAAATGAGCACAGATAAAGTTCCTTAAGCCAAATATGGAATAGACAAGAGCTACTCCTTGCTCAACGAAATGGACTCAACACCGCATATTAAACGCCTAAGAATGTACCTGACTAGTAAGTATCTTAAAACCTATGGATTGCTATGTCTCCGAAAGAGAATCAAGCATGTGTACAGGGGCATAAACGCAGCAGTGATAGGATTGGAGAGGTTCGGTGAGCAAATGAAGACCCTTTGAAGTCATATTGCATGGTACCCATTCCACGGGTCTCAACTCTCCAGGTTTAAGGTATTCTTCCTTCAGCTAAAACATGCATGTGGAACCCAGAGTATGATCAACCATGTGATCGGGAGACGTGTTCAAATATGTCTCAGTTTTCCTCCCCTGGTACTCGGGTGCAACATTCCAGACGCTTTACTAACACTCTCCCCACTTGGAGAGTCAGCCCTTTAACCTCCTGTTTGGCCCAGTTTGCAATTTCTGCGGAAGATGAACAGGAATAGCGAGAACCAATGAGAGACTAGCTGGAGGTGTCTGGACGGGCAAATTTAACTCTCATTTCCCACCAGGAAGAGGAATTAACCAAAGGCTCAGCGTGCCGTGCCGGAACCAGATTAGGGCCTGAAGCCATCCTGCGGTGTTGCGGCCAGCTCACAAGAAAGCGAGTTGAAGAAAGGAGCTCAGGGGCACTGTAATTCACAAACCTGCAGAGTTATAAATGACAGCTATCGTCCAAAAATAGACTGAAGTAAGGCTGCCAAGAGGACTTGAAAGCGGGGCAGAATTGCAGGAAACCGATTTCAGGAGGTAGACTGGAATTGCATTGAAAGCATAGGAAAAGAGGCAGAACGTCCACAATGATGCACTTGGCCAAAAAGGGCGTATGCGTTTTTTCCTGAATATATTCAGGAAAAAACGCATACGCCCTTTTTGGCCAACCAAGCAAGCTTGCAAAGGAAATCTGCACTACAATGAAGTCTCACTTCCCCCCGGTCAAAAGGGCCATCTGAAAAAAGTGTAAAATCCAGAAAGGCAGGACAGGCCATGGAGAACTGGGAGCCTTGTTATGCTGATGGGCGGGATGTAAATTGCCAACAGACACTCGGGAGAAGTGTATGGTGTTTCCTGAAACATCTAAAAAACAAAGCAACAGAGCCTAGGGCACTGCCACTTATGGTCCTATAGCTTAGGGAAATTAAAATCAAAAAGACACAGCCACCCCAAAGTTTGGGACGGCTCTGTTTACAAGAACCTCGTTTACAGTACAAGTTCAACATCGCAGAAAGTGAAAAATGGATAAAGAAGTTGTGGTATTTACTTACAAAGCAATATCACTCAGCAATGAAATCTATGTCATCAGGCCCTTAGCAGCACAATGAGTGGATTCAGGTATGATGATTCTAACTGAAATAAGTCACACAGAAAAAGAAACATCATAAGATATCAGTAATACACGGAATGTAAACTTGGCTACACAGGAACTGAATTACAGAACAGAACAGGGTCTCAAATTTAGAAAACCAACTTATGCTTGCTTAAGGGGAAAGGTGAGTTGGGGTGCTGCATAAAACCAGAGATTGAAATGAGCACAGATAAAGTTCCTTAAGCCAAATATGGAATAGACAAGAGCTACTCCTTGCTCAACGAAATGGACTCAACACCGCATATTAAACGCCTAAGAATGTACCTGACTAGTAAGTATCTTAAAACCTATGGATTGCTATGTCTCCGAAAGAGAATCAAGCATGTGTACAGGGGCATAAACGCAGCAGTGATAGGATTGGAGAGGTTCGGTGAGCAAATGAAGACCCTTTGAAGTCATATTGCATGGTACCCATTCCACGGGTTTCAACTCTCCAGGTTTAAGGTATTCTTCCTTCAGCTAAAACATGCATGTGGAACCCAGAGTATGATCAACCATGTGATCGGGAGACGTGTTCAAATATGTCTCAGTTTTCCTCCCCTGGTACTCGGGTGCAACATTCCAGACGCTTTACTAACACTCTCCCCACTTGGAGAGTCAGCCCTTTAACCTCCTGTTTGGCCCAGTTTGCAATTTCTGCGGAAGATGAACAGGAATAGCGAGAACCAATGAGAGACTAGCTGGAGGTGTCTGGACGGGCAAATTTAACTCTCATTTCCCACCAGGAAGAGGAATTAACCAAAGGCTCAGCGTGCCGTGCCGGAACCAGATTAGGGCCTGAAGCCATCCTGCGGTGTTGCGGCCAGGTCACAAGAAAGCGAGTTGAAGAAAGGAGCTCAGGGGCACTGTAATTCACAAACCTGCAGAGTTATAAATGACAGCTATCGTCCAAAAATAGACTGAAGTAAGGCTGCCAAGAGGACTTGAAAGCGGGGCAGAATTGCAGGAAACCGATTTCAGGAGGTAGACTGGAATTGCATTGAAAGCATAGGAAAAGAGGCAGAACGTCCACAATGATGCACTTGGCCAAAAAGGGCGTATGCGTTTTTTCCTGAATATATTCAGGAAAAAACGCATACGCCCTTTTTGGCCAACCAAGCAAGCTTGCAAAGGAAATCTGCACTACAATGAAGTCTCACTTCCCCCCGGTCAAAAGGGCCATCTGAAAAAAGTGTAAAATCCAGAAAGGCAGGACAGGCCATGGAGAACTGGGAGCCTTGTTATGCTGATGGGCGGGATGTAAATTGCCAACAGACACTCGGGAGAAGTGTATGGTGTTTCCTGAAACATCTAAAAAACAAAGCAACAGAGCCTAGGGCACTTCCACTTATGGTCCTATAGCTTAGGGAAATTAAAATCAAAAAGACACAGCCACCCCAAAGTTTGGAACGCCTCTGTTTACAAGAACCTCGTTTACAGTACAAGTTCAACATCGCAGAAAGTGAAAAATGGATAAAGAAGTTGTGGTATTTACTTACAAAGCAATATCACTCAGCAATGAAATCTATGTCATCAGGCCCTTAGCAGCACAATGAGTGGATTCAGGTATGATGATTCTAACTGAAATAAGTCACACAGAAAAAGAAACATCATAAGATATCAGTAATACACGGAATGTAAACTTGGCTACACAGGAACTGAATTACAGAACAGAACAGGGTCTCAAATTTAGAAAACCAACTTATGCTTGCTTAAGGGGAAAGGTGAGTTGGGGTGCTGCATAAAACCAGAGATTGAAATGAGCACAGATAAAGTTCCTTAAGCCAAATATGGAATAGACAAGAGCTACTCCTTGCTCAACGAAATGGACTCAACACCGCATATTAAACGCCTAAGAATGTACCTGACTAGTAAGTATCTTAAAACCTATGGATTGCTATGTCTCCGAAAGAGAATCAAGCATGTGTACAGGGGCATAAACGCAGCAGTGATAGGATTGGAGAGGTTCGGTGAGCAAATGAAGACCCTTTGAAGTCATATTGCATGGTACCCATTCCACGGGTTTCAACTCTCCAGGTTTAAGGTATTCTTCCTTCAGCTAAAACATGCATGTGGAACCCAGAGTATGATCAACCATGTGATCGGGAGACGTGTTCAAATATGTCTCACTTTTCCTCCCCTGGTACTCGGGTACAACATTCCAGACGCTTTACTAACACTCTCCCCACTTGGAGAGTCAGCGCCTTTAACCTCCTGTTTGGCCCAGTTTGCAATTTCTGCGGAAGATGAACAGGAATAGCGAGAACCAATGAGAGACTAGCTGGAGGTGTCTGGACGGGCAAATTTAACTCTCATTTCCCACCAGGAAGAGGAATTAACCAAAGGCTCAGCGTGCCGTGCCGGAACCAGATTAGGGCCTGAAGCCATCCTGCGGTGTTGCGGCCAGCTCACAAGAAAGCGAGTTGAAGAAAGGAGCTCAGGGGCACTGTAATTCACAAACCTGCAGAGTTATAAATGACAGCTATCGTCCAAAAATAGACTGAAGTAAGGCTGCCAAGAGGACTTGAAAGCGGGGCAGAATTGCAGGAAACCGATTTCAGGAGGTAGACTGGAATTGCATTGAAAGCATAGGAAAAGAGGCAGAACGTCCACAATGATGCACTTGGCCAAAAAGGGCGTATGCGTTTTTTCCTGAATATATTCAGGAAAAAACGCATACGCCCTTTTTGGCCAACCAAGCAAGCTTGCAAAGGAAATCTGCACTACAATGAAGTCTCACTTCCCCCCGGTCAAAAGGGCCATCTGAAAAAAGTGTAAAATCCAGAAAGGCAGGACAGGCCATGGAGAACTGGGAGCCTTGTTATGCTGATGGGCGGGATGTAAATTGCCAACAGACACTCGGGAGAAGTGTATGGTGTTTCCTGAAACATCTAAAAAACAAAGCAACAGAGCCTAGGGCACTTCCACTTATGGTCCTATAGCTTAGGGAAATTAAAATCAAAAAGACACAGCCACCCCAAAGTTTGGAACGGCTCTGTTTACAAGAACCTCGTTTACAGTACAAGTTCAACATCGCAGAAAGTGAAAAATGGATAAAGAAGTTGTGGTATTTACTTACAAAGCAATATCACTCAGCAATGAAATCTATGTCATCAGGCCCTTAGCAGCACAATGAGTGGATTCAGGTATGATGATTCTAACTGAAATAAGTCACACAGAAAAAGAAACATCATAAGATATCAGTAATACACGGAATGTAAACTTGGCTACACAGGAACTGAATTACAGAACAGAACAGGGTCTCAAATTTAGAAAACCAACTTATGCTTGCTTAAGGGGAAAGGTGAGTTGGGGTGCTGCATAAAACCAGAGATTGAAATGAGCACAGATAAAGTTCCTTAAGCCAAATATGGAATAGACAAGAGCTACTCCTTGCTCAACGAAATGGACTCAACACCGCATATTAAACGCCTAAGAATGTACCTGACTAGTAAGTATCTTAAAACCTATGGATTGCTATGTCTCCGAAAGAGAATCAAGCATGTGTACAGGGGCATAAACGCAGCAGTGATAGGATTGGAGAGGTTCGGTGAGCAAATGAAGACCCTTTGAAGTCATATTGCATGGTACCCATTCCACGGGATTCAACTCTCCAGGTTTAAGGTATTCTTCCTTGAGCTAAAACATGCATGTGGAACCCAGAGTATGATCAACCATGTGATCGGGAGACGTGTTCAAATATGTCTCAGTTTTCCTCCCCTGGTACTCGGGTGCAACATTCCAGACGCTTTACTAACACTCTCCCCACTTGGAGAGTCAGCCCTTTAACCTCCTGTTTGGCCCAGTTTGCAATTTCTGCGGAAGATGAACAGGAATAGCGAGAACCAATGAGAGACTAGCTGGAGGTGTCTGGACGGGCAAATTTAACTCTCATTTCCCACCAGGAATAGGAATAACCAAAGGCTCAGCGTGCCGTGCCGGAACCAGATTAGGGCCTGAAGCCATCCTGCGGTGTTGCGGCCAGCTCACAAGAAAGCGAGTTGAAGAAAGGAGCTCAGGGGCACTGTAATTCACAAACCTGCAGAGTTATAAATGACAGCTATCGTCCAAAAATAGACTGAAGTAAGGCTGCCAAGAGGACTTGAAAGCGGGGCAGAATTGCAGGAAACCGATTTCAGGAGGTAGACTGGAATTGCATTGAAAGCATAGGAAAAGAGGCAGAACGTCCACAATGATGCACTTGGCCAAAAAGGGCGTATGCGTTTTTTCCTGAATATATTCAGGAAAAAACGCATACGCCCTTTTTGGCCAACCAAGCAAGCTTGCAAAGGAAATCTGCACTACAATGAAGTCTCACTTCCCCCCGGTCAAAAGGGCCATCTGAAAAAAGTGTAAAATCCAGAAAGGCAGGACAGGCCATGGAGAACTGGGAGCCTTGTTATGCTGATGGGCGGGATGTAAATTGCCAACAGACACTCGGGAGAAGTGTATGGTGTTTCCTGAAACATCTAAAAAACAAAGCAACAGAGCCTAGGGCACTTCCACTTATGGTCCTATAGCTTAGGGAAATTAAAATCAAAAAGACACAGCCACCCCAAAGTTTGGGACGCCTCTGTTTACAAGAACCTCGTTTACAGTACAAGTTCAACATCGCAGAAAGTGAAAAATGGATAAAGAAGTTGTGGTATTCACTTACAAAGCAATATCACTCAGCAATGAAATCTATGTCATCAGGCCCTTAGCAGCACAATGAGTGGATTCAGGTATGATGATTCTAACTGAAATAAGTCACACAGAAAAAGAAACATCATAAGATATCAGTAATACACGGAATGTAAACTTGGCTACACAGGAACTGAATTACAGAACAGAACAGGGTCTCAAATTTAGAAAACCAACTTATGCTTGCTTAAGGGGAAAGGTGAGTTGGGGTGCTGCATAAAACCAGAGATTGAAATGAGCACAGATAAAGTTCCTTAAGCCAAATATGGAATAGACAAGAGCTACTCCTTGCTCAACGAAATGGACTCAACACCGCATATTAAACGCCTAAGAATGTACCTGACTAGTAAGTATCTTAAAACCTATGGATTGCTATGTCTCCGAAAGAGAATCAAGCATGTGTACAGGGGCATAAACGCAGCAGTGATAGGATTGGAGAGGTTCGGTGAGCAAATGAAGACCCTTTGAAGTCATATTGCATGGTACCCATTCCACGGGTTTCAACTCTCCAGGTTTTAGGTATTCTTCCTTCAGCTAAAACATGCATGTGGAACCCAGAGTATGATCAACCATGTGATCGGGAGACGTGTTCAAATATGTCTCAGTTTTCCTCCCCTGGTACTCGGGTGCAACATTCCAGACGCTTTACTAACACTCTCCCCACTTGGAGAGTCAGCCCTTTAACCTCCTGTTTGGCCCAGTTTGCAATTTCTGCGGAAGATGAACAGGAATAGCGAGAACCAATGAGAGACTAGCTGGAGGTGTCTGGACGGGCAAATTTAACTCTCATTTCCCACCAGGAAGAGGAATTAACCAAAGGCTCAGCGTGCCGTGCCGGAACCAGATTAGGGCCTGAAGCCATCCTGCGGTGTTGCGGCCAGCTCACAAGAAAGCGAGTTGAAGAAAGGAGCTCAGGGGCACTGTAATTCACAAACCTGCAGAGTTATAAATGACAGCTATCGTCCAAAAATAGACTGAAGTAAGGCTGCCAAGAGGACTTGAAAGCGGGGCAGAATTGCAGGAAACCGATTTCAGGAGGTAGACTGGAATTGCATTGAAAGCATAGGAAAAGAGGCAGAACGTCCACAATGATGCACTTGGCCAAAAAGGGCGTATGCGTTTTTTCCTGAATATATTCAGGAAAAAACGCATACGCCCTTTTTGGCCAACCAAGCAAGCTTGCAAAGGAAATCTGCACTACAATGAAGTCTCACTTCCCCCCGGTCAAAAGGGCCATCTGAAAAAAGTGTAAAATCCAGAAAGGCAGGACAGGCCATGGAGAACTGGGAGCCTTGTTATGCTGATGGGCGGGATGTAAATTGCCAACAGACACTCGGGAGAAGTGTATGGTGTTTCCTGAAACATCTAAAAAACAAAGCAACAGAGCCTAGGGCACTTCCACTTATGGTCCTATAGCTTAGGGAAATTAAAATCAAAAAGACACAGCCACCCCAAAGTTTGGAACGCCTCTGTTTACAAGAACCTCGTTTACAGTACAAGTTCAACATCGCAGAAAGTGAAAAATGGATAAAGAAGTTGTGGTATTTACTTACAAAGCAATATCACTCAGCAATGAAATCTATGTCATCAGGCCCTTAGCAGCACAATGAGTGGATTCAGGTATGATGATTCTAACTGAAATAAGTCACACAGAAAAAGAAACATCATAAGATATCAGTAATACACGGAATGTAAACTTGGCTACACAGGAACTGAATTACAGAACAGAACAGGGTCTCAAATTTAGAAAACCAACTTATGCTTGCTTAAGGGGAAAGGTGAGTTGGGGTGCTGCATAAAACCAGAGATTGAAATGAGCACAGATAAAGTTCCTTAAGCCAAATATGGAATAGACAAGAGCTACTCCTTGCTCAACGAAATGGACTCAACACCGCATATTAAACGCCTAAGAATGTACCTGACTAGTAAGTATCTTAAAACCTATGGATTGCTATGTCTCCGAAAGAGAATCAAGCATGTGTACAGGGGCATAAACGCAGCAGTGATAGGATTGGAGAGGTTCGGTGAGCAAATGAAGACCCTTTGAAGTCATATTGCATGGTACCCATTCCACGGGTCTCAACTCCCAGGTTTAAGGTATTCTTCCTTCAGCTAAAACATGCATGTGGAACCCAGAGTATGATCAACCATGTGATCGGGAGACGTGTTCAAATATGTCTCAGTTTTCCTCCCCTGGTACTCGGGTGCAACATTCCAGACGCTTTACTAACACTCTCCCCACTTGGAGAGTCAGCCCTTTAACCTCCTGTTTGGCCCAGTTTGCAATTTCTGCGGAAGATGAACAGGAATAGCGAGAACCAATGAGAGACTAGCTGGAGGTGTCTGGACGGGCAAATTTAACTCTCATTTCCCACCAGGAAGAGGAAATAACCAAAGGCTCAGCGTGCCGTGCCGGAACCAGATTAGGGCCTGAAGCCATCCTGCGGTGTTGCGGCCAGCTCACAAGAAAGCGAGTTGAAGAAAGGAGCTCAGGGGCACTGTAATTCACAAACCTGCAGAGTTATAAATGACAGCTATCGTCCAAAAATAGACTGAAGTAAGGCTGCCAAGAGGACTTGAAAGCGGGGCAGAATTGCAGGAAACCGATTTCAGGAGGTAGACTGGAATTGCATTGAAAGCATAGGAAAAGAGGCAGAACGTCCACAATGATGCACTTGGCCAAAAAGGGCGTATGCGTTTTTTCCTGAATATATTCAGGAAAAAACGCATACGCCCTTTTTGGCCAACCAAGCAAGCTTGCAAAGGAAATCTGCACTACAATGAAGTCTCACTTCCCCCCGGTCAAAAGGGCCATCTGAAAAAAGTGTAAAATCCAGAAAGGCAGGACAGGCCATGGAGAACTGGGAGCCTTGTTATGCTGATGGGCGGGATGTAAATTGCCAACAGACACTCGGGAGAAGTGTATGGTGTTTCCTGAAACATCTAAAAAACAAAGCAACAGAGCCTAGGGCACTTCCACTTATGGTCCTATAGCTTAGGGAAATTAAAATCAAAAAGACACAGCCACCCCAAAGTTTGGACGCCTCTGTTTACAAGAACCTCGTTTACAGTACAAGTTCAACATCGCAGAAAGTGAAAAATGGATAAAGAAGTTGTGGTATTTACTTACAAAGCAATATCACTCAGCAATGAAATCTATGTCATCAGGCCCTTAGCAGCACAATGAGTGGATTCAGGTATGATGATTCTAACTGAAATAAGTCACACAGAAAAAGAAACATCATAAGATATCAGTAATACACGGAATGTAAACTTGGCTACACAGGAACTGAATTACAGAACAGAACAGGGTCTCAAATTTAGAAAACCAACTTATGCTTGCTTAAGGGGAAAGGTGAGTTGGGGTGCTGCATAAAACCAGAGATTGAAATGAGCACAGATAAAGTTCCTTAAGCCAAATATGGAATAGACAAGAGCTACTCCTTGCTCAACGAAATGGACTCAACACCGCATATTAAACGCCTAAGAATGTACCTGACTAGTAAGTATCTTAAAACCTATGGATTGCTATGTCTCCGAAAGAGAATCAAGCATGTGTACAGGGGCATAAACGCAGCAGTGATAGGATTGGAGAGGTTCGGTGAGCAAATGAAGACCCTTTGAAGTCATATTGCATGGTACCCATTCCACGGGTTTCAACTCTCCAGGTTTAAGGTATTCTTCCTTCAGCTAAAACATGCATGTGGAACCCAGAGTATGATCAACCATGTGATCGGGAGACGTGTTCAAATATGTCTCAGTTTTCCTCCCCTGGTACTCGGGTGCAACATTCCAGACGCTTTACTAACACTCTCCCCACTTGGAGAGTCAGCGCCTTTAACCTCCTGTTTGGCCCAGTTTGCAATTTCTGCGGAAGATGAACAGGAATAGCGAGAACCAATGAGAGACTAGCTGGAGGTGTCTGGACGGGCAAATTTAACTCTCATTTCCCACCAGGAAGAGGAAATAACCAAAGGCTCAGCGTGCCGTGCCGGAACCAGATTAGGGCCTGAAGCCATCCTGCGGTGTTGCGGCCAGCTCACAAGAAAGCGAGTTGAAGAAAGGAGCTCAGGGGCACTGTAATTCACAAACCTGCAGAGTTATAAATGACAGCTATCGTCCAAAAATAGACTGAAGTAAGGCTGCCAAGAGGACTTGAAAGCGGGGCAGAATTGCAGGAAACCGATTTCAGGAGGTAGACTGGAATTGCATTGAAAGCATAGGAAAAGAGGCAGAACGTCCACAATGATGCACTTGGCCAAAAAGGGCGTATGCGTTTTTTCCTGAATATATTCAGGAAAAAACGCATACGCCCTTTTTGGCCAACCAAGCAAGCTTGCAAAGGAAATCTGCACTACAATGAAGTCTCACTTCCCCCCGGTCAAAAGGGCCATCTGAAAAAAGTGTAAAATCCAGAAAGGCAGGACAGGCCATGGAGAACTGGGAGCCTTGTTATGCTGATGGGCGGGATGTAAATTGCCAACAGACACTCGGGAGAAGTGTATGGTGTTTCCTGAAACATCTAAAAAACAAAGCAACAGAGCCTAGGGCACTTCCACTTATGGTCCTATAGCTTAGGGAAATTAAAATCAAAAAGACACAGCCACCCCAAAGTTTGGAACGGCTCTGTTTACAAGAACCTCGTTTACAGTACAAGTTCAACATCGCAGAAAGTGAAAAATGGATAAAGAAGTTGTGGTATTTACTTACAAAGCAATATCACTCAGCAATGAAATCTATGTCATCAGGCCCTTAGCAGCACAATGAGTGGATTCAGGTATGATGATTCTAACTGAAATAAGTCACACAGAAAAAGAAACATCATAAGATATCAGTAATACACGGAATGTAAACTTGGCTACACAGGAACTGAATTACAGAACAGAACAGGGTCTCAAATTTAGAAAACCAACTTATGCTTGCTTAAGGGGAAAGGTGAGTTGGGGTGCTGCATAAAACCAGAGATTGAAATGAGCACAGATAAAGTTCCTTAAGCCAAATATGGAATAGACAAGAGCTACTCCTTGCTCAACGAAATGGACTCAACACCGCATATTAAACGCCTAAGAATGTACCTGACTAGTAAGTATCTTAAAACCTATGGATTGCTATGTCTCCGAAAGAGAATCAAGCATGTGTACAGGGGCATAAACGCAGCAGTGATAGGATTGGAGAGGTTCGGTGAGCAAATGAAGACCCTTTGAAGTCATATTGCATGGTACCCATTCCACGGGTTTCAACTCCCAGGTTTAAGGTATTCTTCCTTCAGCTAAAACATGCATGTGGAACCCAGAGTATGATCAACCATGTGATCGGGAGACGTGTTCAAATATGTCTCAGTTTTCCTCCCCTGGTACTCGGGTGCAACATTCCAGACGCTTTACTAACACTCTCCCCACTTGGAGAGTCAGCCCTTTAACCTCCTGTTTGGCCCAGTTTGCAATTTCTGCGGAAGATGAACAGGAATAGCGAGAACCAATGAGAGACTAGCTGGAGGTGTCTGGACGGGCAAATTTAACTCTCATTTCCCACCAGGAAGAGGAAATAACCAAAGGCTCAGCGTGCCGTGCCGGAACCAGATTAGGGCCTGAAGCCATCCTGCGGTGTTGCGGCCAGCTCACAAGAAAGCGAGTTGAAGAAAGGAGCTCAGGGGCACTGTAATTCACAAACCTGCAGAGTTATAAATGACAGCTATCGTCCAAAAATAGACTGAAGTAAGGCTGCCAAGAGGACTTGAAAGCGGGGCAGAATTGCAGGAAACCGATTTCAGGAGGTAGACTGGAATTGCATTGAAAGCATAGGAAAAGAGGCAGAACGTCCACAATGATGCACTTGGCCAAAAAGGGCGTATGCGTTTTTTCCTGAATATATTCAGGAAAAAACGCATACGCCCTTTTTGGCCAACCAAGCAAGCTTGCAAAGGAAATCTGCACTACAATGAAGTCTCACTTCCCCCCGGTCAAAAGGGCCATCTGAAAAAAGTGTAAAATCCAGAAAGGCAGGACAGGCCATGGAGAACTGGGAGCCTTGTTATGCTGATGGGCGGGATGTAAATTGCCAACAGACACTCGGGAGAAGTGTATGGTGTTTCCTGAAACATCTAAAAAACAAAGCAACAGAGCCTAGGGCACTTCCACTTATGGTCCTATAGCTTAGGGAAATTAAAATCAAAAAGACACAGCCACCCCAAAGTTTGGGACGGCTCTGTTTACAAGAACCTCGTTTACAGTACAAGTTCAACATCGCAGAAAGTGAAAAATGGATAAAGAAGTTGTGGTATTTACTTACAAAGCAATATCACTCAGCAATGAAATCTATGTCATCAGGCCCTTAGCAGCACAATGAGTGGATTCAGGTATGATGATTCTAACTGAAATAAGTCACACAGAAAAAGAAACATCATAAGATATCAGTAATACACGGAATGTAAACTTGGCTACACAGGAACTGAATTACAGAACAGAACAGGGTCTCAAATTTAGAAAACCAACTTATGCTTGCTTAAGGGGAAAGGTGAGTTGGGGTGCTGCATAAAACCAGAGATTGAAATGAGCACAGATAAAGTTCCTTAAGCCAAATATGGAATAGACAAGAGCTACTCCTTGCTCAACGAAATGGACTCAACACCGCATATTAAACGCCTAAGAATGTACCTGACTAGTAAGTATCTTAAAACCTATGGATTGCTATGTCTCCGAAAGAGAATCAAGCATGTGTACAGGGGCATAAACGCAGCAGTGATAGGATTGGAGAGGTTCGGTGAGCAAATGAAGACCCTTTGAAGTCATATTGCATGGTACCCATTCCACGGGTTTCAACTCCCAGGTTTAAGGTATTCTTCCTTCAGCTAAAACATGCATGTGGAACCCAGAGTATGATCAACCATGTGATCGGGAGACGTGTTCAAATATGTCTCAGTTTTCCTCCCCTGGTACTCGGGTGCAACATTCCAGACGCTTTACTAACACTCTCCCCACTTGGAGAGTCAGTCCCTTTAACCTCCTGTTTGGCCCAGTTTGCAATTTCTGCGGAAGATGAACAGGAATAGCGAGAACCAATGAGAGACTAGCTGGAGGTGTCTGGACGGGCAAATTTAACTCTCATTTCCCACCAGGAAGAGGAATTAACCAAAGGCTCAGCGTGCCGTGCCGGAACCAGATTAGGGCCTGAAGCCATCCTGCGGTGTTGCGGCCAGCTCACAAGAAAGCGAGTTGAAGAAAGGAGCTCAGGGGCACTGTAATTCACAAACCTGCAGAGTTATAAATGACAGCTATCGTCCAAAAATAGACTGAAGTAAGGCTGCCAAGAGGACTTGAAAGCGGGGCAGAATTGCAGGAAACCGATTTCAGGAGGTAGACTGGAATTGCATTGAAAGCATAGGAAAAGAGGCAGAACGTCCACAATGATGCACTTGGCCAAAAAGGGCGTATGCGTTTTTTCCTGAATATATTCAGGAAAAAACGCATACGCCCTTTTTGGCCAACCAAGCAAGCTTGCAAAGGAAATCTGCACTACAATGAAGTCTCACTTCCCCCCGGTCAAAAGGGCCATCTGAAAAAAGTGTAAAATCCAGAAAGGCAGGACAGGCCATGGAGAACTGGGAGCCTTGTTATGCTGATGGGCGGGATGTAAATTGCCAACAGACACTCGGGAGAAGTGTATGGTGTTTCCTGAAACATCTAAAAAACAAAGCAACAGAGCCTAGGGCACTTCCACTTATGGTCCTATAGCTTAGGGAAATTAAAATCAAAAAGACACAGCCACCCCAAAGTTTGGAACGGCTCTGTTTACAAGAACCTCGTTTACAGTACAAGTTCAACATCGCAGAAAGTGAAAAATGGATAAAGAAGTTGTGGTATTTACTTACAAAGCAATATCACTCAGCAATGAAATCTATGTCATCAGGCCCTTAGCAGCACAATGAGTGGATTCAGGTATGATGATTCTAACTGAAATAAGTCACACAGAAAAAGAAACATCATAAGATATCAGTAATACACGGAATGTAAACTTGGCTACACAGGAACTGAATTACAGAACAGAACAGGGTCTCAAATTTAGAAAACCAACTTATGCTTGCTTAAGGGGAAAGGTGAGTTGGGGTGCTGCATAAAACCAGAGATTGAAATGAGCACAGATAAAGTTCCTTAAGCCAAATATGGAATAGACAAGAGCTACTCCTTGCTCAACGAAATGGACTCAACACCGCATATTAAACGCCTAAGAATGTACCTGACTAGTAAGTATCTTAAAACCTATGGATTGCTATGTCTCCGAAAGAGAATCAAGCATGTGTACAGGGGCATAAACGCAGCAGTGATAGGATTGGAGAGGTTCGGTGAGCAAATGAAGACCCTTTGAAGTCATATTGCATGGTACCCATTCCACGGGTTTCAACTCTCCAGGTTTAAGGTATTCTTCCTTCAGCTAAAACATGCATGTGGAACCCAGAGTATGATCAACCATGTGATCGGGAGACGTGTTCAAATATGTCTCAGTTTTCCTCCCCTGGTACTCGGGTGCAACATTCCGCAGAAATTGCAAACCTCCTGTTTGGCCCAGTTTGCAATTTCTGCGGAAGATGAACAGGAATAGCGAGAACCAATGAGAGACTAGCTGGAGGTGTCTGGACGGGCAAATTTAACTCTCATTTCCCACCAGGAAGAGGAATTAACCAAAGGCTCAGCGTGCCGTGCCGGAACCAGATTAGGGCCTGAAGCCATCCTGCGGTGTTGCGGCCAGCACAAGAAAGCGAGTTGAAGAAAGGAGCTCAGGGGCACTGTAATTCACAAACCTGCAGAGTTATAAATGACAGCTATCGTCCAAAAATAGACTGAAGTAAGGCTGCCAAGAGGACTTGAAAGCGGGGCAGAATTGCAGGAAACCGATTTCAGGAGGTAGACTGGAATTGCATTGAAAGCATAGGAAAAGAGGCAGAACGTCCACAATGATGCACTTGGCCAAAAAGGGCGTATGCGTTTTTTCCTGAATATATTCAGGAAAAAACGCATACGCCCTTTTTGGCCAACCAAGCAAGCTTGCAAAGGAAATCTGCACTACAATGAAGTCTCACTTCCCCCCGGTCAAAAGGGCCATCTGAAAAAAGTGTAAAATCCAGAAAGGCAGGACAGGCCATGGAGAACTGGGAGCCTTGTTATGCTGATGGGCGGGATGTAAATTGCCAACAGACACTCGGGAGAAGTGTATGGTGTTTCCTGAAACATCTAAAAAACAAAGCAACAGAGCCTAGGGCACTTCCACTTATGGTCCTATAGCTTAGGGAAATTAAAATCAAAAAGACACAGCCACCCCAAAGTTTGGGACGGCTCTGTTTACAAGAACCTCGTTTACAGTACAAGTTCAACATCGCAGAAAGTGAAAAATGGATAAAGAAGTTGTGGTATTTACTTACAAAGCAATATCACTCAGCAATGAAATCTATGTCATCAGGCCCTTAGCAGCACAATGAGTGGATTCAGGTATGATGATTCTAACTGAAATAAGTCACACAGAAAAAGAAACATCATAAGATATCAGTAATACACGGAATGTAAACTTGGCTACACAGGAACTGAATTACAGAACAGAACAGGGTCTCAAATTTAGAAAACCAACTTATGCTTGCTTAAGGGGAAAGGTGAGTTGGGGTGCTGCATAAAACCAGAGATTGAAATGAGCACAGATAAAGTTCCTTAAGCCAAATATGGAATAGACAAGAGCTACTCCTTGCTCAACGAAATGGACTCAACACCGCATATTAAACGCCTAAGAATGTACCTGACTAGTAAGTATCTTAAAACCTATGGATTGCTATGTCTCCGAAAGAGAATCAAGCATGTGTACAGGGGCATAAACGCAGCAGTGATAGGATTGGAGAGGTTCGGTGAGCAAATGAAGACCCTTTGAAGTCATATTGCATGGTACCCATTCCACGGGTTTCAACTCTCCAGGTTTAAGGTATTCTTCCTTCAGCTAAAACATGCATGTGGAACCCAGAGTATGATCAACCATGTGATCGGGAGACGTGTTCAAATATGTCTCAGTTTTCCTCCCCTGGTACTCGGGTGCAACATTCCAGACGCTTTACTAACACTCTCCCCACTTGGAGAGTCAGCCCTTTAACCTCCTGTTTGGCCCAGTTTGCAATTTCTGCGGAAGATGAACAGGAATAGCGAGAACCAATGAGAGACTAGCTGGAGGTGTCTGGACGGGCAAATTTAACTCTCATTTCCCACCAGGAAGAGGAATTAACCAAAGGCTCAGCGTGCCGTGCCGGAACCAGATTAGGGCCTGAAGCCATCCTGCGGTGTTGCGGCCAGCTCACAAGAAAGCGAGTTGAAGAAAGGAGCTCAGGGGCACTGTAATTCACAAACCTGCAGAGTTATAAATGACAGCTATCGTCCAAAAATAGACTGAAGTAAGGCTGCCAAGAGGACTTGAAAGCGGGGCAGAATTGCAGGAAACCGATTTCAGGAGGTAGACTGGAATTGCATTGAAAGCATAGGAAAAGAGGCAGAACGTCCACAATGATGCACTTGGCCAAAAAGGGCGTATGCGTTTTTTCCTGAATATATTCAGGAAAAAACGCATACGCCCTTTTTGGCCAACCAAGCAAGCTTGCAAAGGAAATCTGCACTACAATGAAGTCTCACTTCCCCCCGGTCAAAAGGGCCATCTGAAAAAAGTGTAAAATCCAGAAAGGCAGGACAGGCCATGGAGAACTGGGAGCCTTGTTATGCTGATGGGCGGGATGTAAATTGCCAACAGACACTCGGGAGAAGTGTATGGTGTTTCCTGAAACATCTAAAAAACAAAGCAACAGAGCCTAGGGCACTTCCACTTATGGTCCTATAGCTTAGGGAAATTAAAATCAAAAAGACACAGCCACCCCAAAGTTTGGGACGCCTCTGTTTACAAGAACCTCGTTTACAGTACAAGTTCAACATCGCAGAAAGTGAAAAATGGATAAAGAAGTTGTGGTATTTACTTACAAAGCAATATCACTCAGCAATGAAATCTATGTCATCAGGCCCTTAGCAGCACAATGAGTGGATTCAGGTATGATGATTCTAACTGAAATAAGTCACACAGAAAAAGAAACATCATAAGATATCAGTAATACACGGAATGTAAACTTGGCTACACAGGAACTGAATTACAGAACAGAACAGGGTCTCAAATTTAGAAAACCAACTTATGCTTGCTTAAGGGGAAAGGTGAGTTGGGGTGCTGCATAAAACCAGAGATTGAAATGAGCACAGATAAAGTTCCTTAAGCCAAATATGGAATAGACAAGAGCTACTCCTTGCTCAACGAAATGGACTCAACACCGCATATTAAACGCCTAAGAATGTACCTGACTAGTAAGTATCTTAAAACCTATGGATTGCTATGTCTCCGAAAGAGAATCAAGCATGTGTACAGGGGCATAAACGCAGCAGTGATAGGATTGGAGAGGTTCGGTGAGCAAATGAAGACCCTTTGAAGTCATATTGCATGGTACCCATTCCACGGGTTTCAACTCCCAGGTTTAAGGTATTCTTCCTTCAGCTAAAACATGCATGTGGAACCCAGAGTATGATCAACCATGTGATCGGGAGACGTGTTCAAATATGTCTCAGTTTTCCTCCCCTGGTACTCGGGTGCAACATTCCAGACGCTTTACTAACACTCTCCCCACTTGGAGAGTCAGCCCTTTAACCTCCTGTTTGGCCCAGTTTGCAATTTCTGCGGAAGATGAACAGGAATAGCGAGAACCAATGAGAGACTAGCTGGAGGTGTCTGGACGGGCAAATTTAACTCTCATTTCCCACCAGGAAGAGGAAATAACCAAAGGCTCAGCGTGCCGTGCCGGAACCAGATTAGGGCCTGAAGCCATCCTGCGGTGTTGCGGCCAGCTCACAAGAAAGCGAGTTGAAGAAAGGAGCTCAGGGGCACTGTAATTCACAAACCTGCAGAGTTATAAATGACAGCTATCGTCCAAAAATAGACTGAAGTAAGGCTGCCAAGAGGACTTGAAAGCGGGGCAGAATTGCAGGAAACCGATTTCAGGAGGTAGACTGGAATTGCATTGAAAGCATAGGAAAAGAGGCAGAACGTCCACAATGATGCACTTGGCCAAAAAGGGCGTATGCGTTTTTTCCTGAATATATTCAGGAAAAAACGCATACGCCCTTTTTGGCCAACCAAGCAAGCTTGCAAAGGAAATCTGCACTACAATGAAGTCTCACTTCCCCCCGGTCAAAAGGGCCATCTGAAAAAAGTGTAAAATCCAGAAAGGCAGGACAGGCCATGGAGAACTGGGAGCCTTGTTATGCTGATGGGCGGGATGTAAATTGCCAACAGACACTCGGGAGAAGTGTATGGTGTTTCCTGAAACATCTAAAAAACAAAGCAACAGAGCCTAGGGCACTTCCACTTATGGTCCTATAGCTTAGGGAAATTAAAATCAAAAAGACACAGCCACCCCAAAGTTTGGAACGGCTCTGTTTACAAGAACCTCGTTTACAGTACAAGTTCAACATCGCAGAAAGTGAAAAATGGATAAAGAAGTTGTGGTATTTACTTACAAAGCAATATCACTCAGCAATGAAATCTATGTCATCAGGCCCTTAGCAGCACAATGAGTGGATTCAGGTATGATGATTCTAACTGAAATAAGTCACACAGAAAAAGAAACATCATAAGATATCAGTAATACACGGAATGTAAACTTGGCTACACAGGAACTGAATTACAGAACAGAACAGGGTCTCAAATTTAGAAAACCAACTTATGCTTGCTTAAGGGGAAAGGTGAGTTGGGGTGCTGCATAAAACCAGAGATTGAAATGAGCACAGATAAAGTTCCTTAAGCCAAATATGGAATAGACAAGAGCTACTCCTTGCTCAACGAAATGGACTCAACACCGCATATTAAACGCCTAAGAATGTACCTGACTAGTAAGTATCTTAAAACCTATGGATTGCTATGTCTCCGAAAGAGAATCAAGCATGTGTACAGGGGCATAAACGCAGCAGTGATAGGATTGGAGAGGTTCGGTGAGCAAATGAAGACCCTTTGAAGTCATATTGCATGGTACCCATTCCACGGGTTTCAACTCTCCAGGTTTAAGGTATTCTTCCTTCAGCTAAAACATGCATGTGGAACCCAGAGTATGATCAACCATGTGATCGGGAGACGTGTTCAAATATGTCTCAGTTTTCCTCCCCTGGTACTCGGGTGCAACATTCCAGACGCTTTACTAACACTCTCCCCACTTGGAGAGTCAGCGCCTTTAACCTCCTGTTTGGCCCAGTTTGCAATTTCTGCGGAAGATGAACAGGAATAGCGAGAACCAATGAGAGACTAGCTGGAGGTGTCTGGACGGGCAAATTTAACTCTCATTTCCCACCAGGAAGAGGAATAACCAAAGGCTCAGCATGCCGTGCCGGAACCAGATTAGGGCCTGAAGCCATCCTGCGGTGTTGCGGCCAGCTCACAAGAAAGCGAGTTGAAGAAAGGAGCTCAGGGGCACTGTAATTCACAAACCTGCAGAGTTATAAATGACAGCTATCGTCCAAAAATAGACTGAAGTAAGGCTGCCAAGAGGACTTGAAAGCGGGGCAGAATTGCAGGAAACCGATTTCAGGAGGTAGACTGGAATTGCATTGAAAGCATAGGAAAAGAGGCAGAACGTCCACAATGATGCACTTGGCCAAAAAGGGCGTATGCGTTTTTTCCTGAATATATTCAGGAAAAAACGCATACGCCCTTTTTGGCCAACCAAGCAAGCTTGCAAAGGAAATCTGCACTACAATGAAGTCTCACTTCCCCCCGGTCAAAAGGGCCATCTGAAAAAAGTGTAAAATCCAGAAAGGCAGGACAGGCCATGGAGAACTGGGAGCCTTGTTATGCTGATGGGCGGGATGTAAATTGCCAACAGACACTCGGGAGAAGTGTATGGTGTTTCCTGAAACATCTAAAAAACAAAGCAACAGAGCCTAGGGCACTTCCACTTATGGTCCTATAGCTTAGGGAAATTAAAATCAAAAAGACACAGCCACCCCAAAGTTTGGGACGCCTCTGTTTACAAGAACCTCGTTTACAGTACAAGTTCAACATCGCAGAAAGTGAAAAATGGATAAAGAAGTTGTGGTATTTACTTACAAAGCAATATCACTCAGCAATGAAATCTATGTCATCAGGCCCTTAGCAGCACAATGAGTGGATTCAGGTATGATGATTCTAACTGAAATAAGTCACACAGAAAAAGAAACATCATAAGATATCAGTAATACACGGAATGTAAACTTGGCTACACAGGAACTGAATTACAGAACAGAACAGGGTCTCAAATTTAGAAAACCAACTTATGCTTGCTTAAGGGGAAAGGTGAGTTGGGGTGCTGCATAAAACCAGAGATTGAAATGAGCACAGATAAAGTTCCTTAAGCCAAATATGGAATAGACAAGAGCTACTCCTTGCTCAACGAAATGGACTCAACACCGCATATTAAACGCCTAAGAATGTACCTGACTAGTAAGTATCTTAAAACCTATGGATTGCTATGTCTCCGAAAGAGAATCAAGCATGTGTACAGGGGCATAAACGCAGCAGTGATAGGATTGGAGAGGTTCGGTGAGCAAATGAAGACCCTTTGAAGTCATATTGCATGGTACCCATTCCACGGGTTCAACTCTCCAGGTTTAAGGTATTCTTCCTTCAGCTAAAACATGCATGTGGAACCCAGAGTATGATCAACCATGTGATCGGGAGACGTGTTCAAATATGTCTCAGTTTTCCTCCCCTGGTACTCGGGTGCAACATTCCAGACGCTTTACTAACACTCTCCCCACTTGGAGAGTCAGCCCTTTAACCTCCTGTTTGGCCCAGTTTGCAATTTCTGCGGAAGATGAACAGGAATAGCGAGAACCAATGAGAGACTAGCTGGAGGTGTCTGGACGGGCAAATTTAACTCTCATTTCCCACCAGGAAGAGGAAATAACCAAAGGCTCAGCGTGCCGTGCCGGAACCAGATTAGGGCCTGAAGCCATCCTGCGGTGTTGCGGCCAGCTCACAAGAAAGCGAGTTGAAGAAAGGAGCTCAGGGGCACTGTAATTCACAAACCTGCAGAGTTATAAATGACAGCTATCGTCCAAAAATAGACTGAAGTAAGGCTGCCAAGAGGACTTGAAAGCGGGGCAGAATTGCAGGAAACCGATTTCAGGAGGTAGACTGGAATTGCATTGAAAGCATAGGAAAAGAGGCAGAACGTCCACAATGATGCACTTGGCCAAAAAGGGCGTATGCGTTTTTTCCTGAATATATTCAGGAAAAAACGCATACGCCCTTTTTGGCCAACCAAGCAAGCTTGCAAAGGAAATCTGCACTACAATGAAGTCTCACTTCCCCCCGGTCAAAAGGGCCATCTGAAAAAAGTGTAAAATCCAGAAAGGCAGGACAGGCCATGGAGAACTGGGAGCCTTGTTATGCTGATGGGCGGGATGTAAATTGCCAACAGACACTCGGGAGAAGTGTATGGTGTTTCCTGAAACATCTAAAAAACAAAGCAACAGAGCCTAGGGCACTTCCACTTATGGTCCTATAGCTTAGGGAAATTAAAATCAAAAAGACACAGCCACCCCAAAGTTTGGGACGCCTCTGTTTACAAGAACCTCGTTTACAGTACAAGTTCAACATCGCAGAAAGTGAAAAATGGATAAAGAAGTTGTGGTATTTACTTACAAAGCAATATCACTCAGCAATGAAATCTATGTCATCAGGCCCTTAGCAGCACAATGAGTGGATTCAGGTATGATGATTCTAACTGAAATAAGTCACACAGAAAAAGAAACATCATAAGATATCAGTAATACACGGAATGTAAACTTGGCTACACAGGAACTGAATTACAGAACAGAACAGGGTCTCAAATTTAGAAAACCAACTTATGCTTGCTTAAGGGGAAAGGTGAGTTGGGGTGCTGCATAAAACCAGAGATTGAAATGAGCACAGATAAAGTTCCTTAAGCCAAATATGGAATAGACAAGAGCTACTCCTTGCTCAACGAAATGGACTCAACACCGCATATTAAACGCCTAAGAATGTACCTGACTAGTAAGTATCTTAAAACCTATGGATTGCTATGTCTCCGAAAGAGAATCAAGCATGTGTACAGGGGCATAAACGCAGCAGTGATAGGATTGGAGAGGTTCGGTGAGCAAATGAAGACCCTTTGAAGTCATATTGCATGGTACCCATTCCACGGGTTTCAACTCTCCAGGTTTAAGGTATTCTTCCTTCAGCTAAAACATGCATGTGGAACCCAGAGTATGATCAACCATGTGATCGGGAGACGTGTTCAAATATGTCTCAGTTTTCCTCCCCTGGTACTCGGGTGCAACATTCCAGACGCTTTACTAACACTCTCCCCACTTGGAGAGTCAGCCCTTTAACCTCCTGTTTGGCCCAGTTTGCAATTTCTGCGGAAGATGAACAGGAATAGCGAGAACCAATGAGAGACTAGCTGGAGGTGTCTGGACGGGCAAATTTAACTCTCATTTCCCACCAGGAAGAGGAATTAACCAAAGGCTCAGCGTGCCGTGCCGGAACCAGATTAGGGCCTGAAGCCATCCTGCGGTGTTGCGGCCAGCTCACAAGAAAGCGAGTTGAAGAAAGGAGCTCAGGGGCACTGTAATTCACAAACCTGCAGAGTTATAAATGACAGCTATCGTCCAAAAATAGACTGAAGTAAGGCTGCCAAGAGGACTTGAAAGCGGGGCAGAATTGCAGGAAACCGATTTCAGGAGGTAGACTGGAATTGCATTGAAAGCATAGGAAAAGAGGCAGAACGTCCACAATGATGCACTTGGCCAAAAAGGGCGTATGCGTTTTTTCCTGAATATATTCAGGAAAAAACGCATACGCCCTTTTTGGCCAACCAAGCAAGCTTGCAAAGGAAATCTGCACTACAATGAAGTCTCACTTCCCCCCGGTCAAAAGGGCCATCTGAAAAAAGTGTAAAATCCAGAAAGGCAGGACAGGCCATGGAGAACTGGGAGCCTTGTTATGCTGATGGGCGGGATGTAAATTGCCAACAGACACTCGGGAGAAGTGTATGGTGTTTCCTGAAACATCTAAAAAACAAAGCAACAGAGCCTAGGGCACTTCCACTTATGGTCCTATAGCTTAGGGAAATTAAAATCAAAAAGACACAGCCACCCCAAAGTTTGGGACGCCTCTGTTTACAAGAACCTCGTTTACAGTACAAGTTCAACATCGCAGAAAGTGAAAAATGGATAAAGAAGTTGTGGTATTTACTTACAAAGCAATATCACTCAGCAATGAAATCTATGTCATCAGGCCCTTAGCAGCACAATGAGTGGATTCAGGTATGATGATTCTAACTGAAATAAGTCACACAGAAAAAGAAACATCATAAGATATCAGTAATACACGGAATGTAAACTTGGCTACACAGGAACTGAATTACAGAACAGAACAGGGTCTCAAATTTAGAAAACCAACTTATGCTTGCTTAAGGGGAAAGGTGAGTTGGGGTGCTGCATAAAACCAGAGATTGAAATGAGCACAGATAAAGTTCCTTAAGCCAAATATGGAATAGACAAGAGCTACTCCTTGCTCAACGAAATGGACTCAACACCGCATATTAAACGCCTAAGAATGTACCTGACTAGTAAGTATCTTAAAACCTATGGATTGCTATGTCTCCGAAAGAGAATCAAGCATGTGTACAGGGGCATAAACGCAGCAGTGATAGGATTGGAGAGGTTCGGTGAGCAAATGAAGACCCTTTGAAGTCATATTGCATGGTACCCATTCCACGGGTTTCAACTCCCAGGTTTAAGGTATTCTTCCTTCAGCTAAAACATGCATGTGGAACCCAGAGTATGATCAACCATGTGATCGGGAGACGTGTTCAAATATGTCTCAGTTTTCCTCCCCTGGTACTCGGGTGCAACATTCCAGACGCTTTACTAACACTCTCCCCACTTGGAGAGTCAGCGCCTTTAACCTCCTGTTTGGCCCAGTTTGCAATTTCTGCGGAAGATGAACAGGAATAGCGAGAACCAATGAGAGACTAGCTGGAGGTGTCTGGACGGGCAAATTTAACTCTCATTTCCCACCAGGAAGAGGAAATAACCAAAGGCTCAGCGTGCCGTGCCGGAACCAGATTAGGGCCTGAAGCCATCCTGCGGTGTTGCGGCCAGCTCACAAGAAAGCGAGTTGAAGAAAGGAGCTCAGGGGCACTGTAATTCACAAACCTGCAGAGTTATAAATGACAGCTATCGTCCAAAAATAGACTGAAGTAAGGCTGCCAAGAGGACTTGAAAGCGGGGCAGAATTGCAGGAAACCGATTTCAGGAGGTAGACTGGAATTGCATTGAAAGCATAGGAAAAGAGGCAGAACGTCCACAATGATGCACTTGGCCAAAAAGGGCGTATGCGTTTTTTCCTGAATATATTCAGGAAAAAACGCATACGCCCTTTTTGGCCAACCAAGCAAGCTTGCAAAGGAAATCTGCACTACAATGAAGTCTCACTTCCCCCCGGTCAAAAGGGCCATCTGAAAAAAGTGTAAAATCCAGAAAGGCAGGACAGGCCATGGAGAACTGGGAGCCTTGTTATGCTGATGGGCGGGATGTAAATTGCCAACAGACACTCGGGAGAAGTGTATGGTGTTTCCTGAAACATCTAAAAAACAAAGCAACAGAGCCTAGGGCACTTCCACTTATGGTCCTATAGCTTAGGGAAATTAAAATCAAAAAGACACAGCCACCCCAAAGTTTGGACGCCTCTGTTTACAAGAACCTCGTTTACAGTACAAGTTCAACATCGCAGAAAGTGAAAAATGGATAAAGAAGTTGTGGTATTTACTTACAAAGCAATATCACTCAGCAATGAAATCTATGTCATCAGGCCCTTAGCAGCACAATGAGTGGATTCAGGTATGATGATTCTAACTGAAATAAGTCACACAGAAAAAGAAACATCATAAGATATCAGTAATACACGGAATGTAAACTTGGCTACACAGGAACTGAATTACAGAACAGAACAGGGTCTCAAATTTAGAAAACCAACTTATGCTTGCTTAAGGGGAAAGGTGAGTTGGGGTGCTGCATAAAACCAGAGATTGAAATGAGCACAGATAAAGTTCCTTAAGCCAAATATGGAATAGACAAGAGCTACTCCTTGCTCAACGAAATGGACTCAACACCGCATATTAAACGCCTAAGAATGTACCTGACTAGTAAGTATCTTAAAACCTATGGATTGCTATGTCTCCGAAAGAGAATCAAGCATGTGTACAGGGGCATAAACGCAGCAGTGATAGGATTGGAGAGGTTCGGTGAGCAAATGAAGACCCTTTGAAGTCATATTGCATGGTACCCATTCCACGGGTCTCAACTCTCCAGGTTTAAGGTATTCTTCCTTCAGCTAAAACATGCATGTGGAACCCAGAGTATGATCAACCATGTGATCGGGAGACGTGTTCAAATATGTCTCAGTTTTCCTCCCCTGGTACTCGGGTGCAACATTCCAGACGCTTTACTAACACTCTCCCCACTTGGAGAGTCAGCGCCTTTAACCTCCTGTTTGGCCCAGTTTGCAATTTCTGCGGAAGATGAACAGGAATAGCGAGAACCAATGAGAGACTAGCTGGAGGTGTCTGGACGGGCAAATTTAACTCTCATTTCCCACCAGGAAGAGGAAATAACCAAAGGCTCAGCGTGCCGTGCCGGAACCAGATTAGGGCCTGAAGCCATCCTGCGGTGTTGCGGCCAGCTCACAAGAAAGCGAGTTGAAGAAAGGAGCTCAGGGGCACTGTAATTCACAAACCTGCAGAGTTATAAATGACAGCTATCGTCCAAAAATAGACTGAAGTAAGGCTGCCAAGAGGACTTGAAAGCGGGGCAGAATTGCAGGAAACCGATTTCAGGAGGTAGACTGGAATTGCATTGAAAGCATAGGAAAAGAGGCAGAACGTCCACAATGATGCACTTGGCCAAAAAGGGCGTATGCGTTTTTTCCTGAATATATTCAGGAAAAAACGCATACGCCCTTTTTGGCCAACCAAGCAAGCTTGCAAAGGAAATCTGCACTACAATGAAGTCTCACTTCCCCCCGGTCAAAAGGGCCATCTGAAAAAAGTGTAAAATCCAGAAAGGCAGGACAGGCCATGGAGAACTGGGAGCCTTGTTATGCTGATGGGCGGGATGTAAATTGCCAACAGACACTCGGGAGAAGTGTATGGTGTTTCCTGAAACATCTAAAAAACAAAGCAACAGAGCCTAGGGCACTTCCACTTATGGTCCTATAGCTTAGGGAAATTAAAATCAAAAAGACACAGCCACCCCAAAGTTTGGGACGGCTCTGTTTACAAGAACCTCGTTTACAGTACAAGTTCAACATCGCAGAAAGTGAAAAATGGATAAAGAAGTTGTGGTATTTACTTACAAAGCAATATCACTCAGCAATGAAATCTATGTCATCAGGCCCTTAGCAGCACAATGAGTGGATTCAGGTATGATGATTCTAACTGAAATAAGTCACACAGAAAAAGAAACATCATAAGATATCAGTAATACACGGAATGTAAACTTGGCTACACAGGAACTGAATTACAGAACAGAACAGGGTCTCAAATTTAGAAAACCAACTTATGCTTGCTTAAGGGGAAAGGTGAGTTGGGGTGCTGCATAAAACCAGAGATTGAAATGAGCACAGATAAAGTTCCTTAAGCCAAATATGGAATAGACAAGAGCTACTCCTTGCTCAACGAAATGGACTCAACACCGCATATTAAACGCCTAAGAATGTACCTGACTAGTAAGTATCTTAAAACCTATGGATTGCTATGTCTCCGAAAGAGAATCAAGCATGTGTACAGGGGCATAAACGCAGCAGTGATAGGATTGGAGAGGTTCGGTGAGCAAATGAAGACCCTTTGAAGTCATATTGCATGGTACCCATTCCACGGGTTTCAACACCCAGGTTTAAGGTATTCTTCCTTCAGCTAAAACATGCATGTGGAACCCAGAGTATGATCAACCATGTGATCGGGAGACGTGTTCAAATATGTCTCAGTTTTCCTCCCCTGGTACTCGGGTGCAACATTCCAGACGCTTTACTAACACTCTCCCCACTTGGAGAGTCAGCGCCTTTAACCTCCTGTTTGGCCCAGTTTGCAATTTCTGCGGAAGATGAACAGGAATAGCGAGAACCAATGAGAGACTAGCTGGAGGTGTCTGGACGGGCAAATTTAACTCTCATTTCCCACCAGGAAGAGGAATAACCAAAGGCTCAGCGTGCCGTGCCGGAACCAGATTAGGGCCTGAAGCCATCCTGCGGTGTTGCGGCCAGCTCACAAGAAAACGAGTTGAAGAAAGGAGCTCAGGGGCACTGTAATTCACAAACCTGCAGAGTTATAAATGACAGCTATCGTCCAAAAATAGACTGAAGTAAGGCTGCCAAGAGGACTTGAAAGCGGGGCAGAATTGCAGGAAACCGATTTCAGGAGGTAGACTGGAATTGCATTGAAAGCATAGGAAAAGAGGCAGAACGTCCACAATGATGCACTTGGCCAAAAAGGGCGTATGCGTTTTTTCCTGAATATATTCAGGAAAAAACGCATACGCCCTTTTTGGCCAACCAAGCAAGCTTGCAAAGGAAATCTGCACTACAATGAAGTCTCACTTCCCCCCGGTCAAAAGGGCCATCTGAAAAAAGTGTAAAATCCAGAAAGGCAGGACAGGCCATGGAGAACTGGGAGCCTTGTTATGCTGATGGGCGGGATGTAAATTGCCAACAGACACTCGGGAGAAGTGTATGGTGTTTCCTGAAACATCTAAAAAACAAAGCAACAGAGCCTAGGGCACTTCCACTTATGGTCCTATAGCTTAGGGAAATTAAAATCAAAAAGACACAGCCACCCCAAAGTTTGGGACGGCTCTGTTTACAAGAACCTCGTTTACAGTACAAGTTCAACATGGCAGAAAGTGAAAAATGGATAAAGAAGTTGTGGTATTTACTTACAAAGCAATATCACTCAGCAATGAAATCTATGTCATCAGGCCCTTAGCAGCACAATGAGTGGATTCAGGTATGATGATTCTAACTGAAATAAGTCACACAGAAAAAGAAACATCATAAGATATCAGTAATACACGGAATGTAAACTTGGCTACACAGGAACTGAATTACAGAACAGAACAGGGTCTCAAATTTAGAAAACCAACTTATGCTTGCTTAAGGGGAAAGGTGAGTTGGGGTGCTGCATAAAACCAGAGATTGAAATGAGCACAGATAAAGTTCCTTAAGCCAAATATGGAATAGACAAGAGCTACTCCTTGCTCAACGAAATGGACTCAACACCGCATATTAAACGCCTAAGAATGTACCTGACTAGTAAGTATCTTAAAACCTATGGATTGCTATGTCTCCGAAAGAGAATCAAGCATGTGTACAGGGGCATAAACGCAGCAGTGATAGGATTGGAGAGGTTCGGTGAGCAAATGAAGACCCTTTGAAGTCATATTGCATGGTACCCATTCCACGGGTTCAACTCTCCAGGTTTAAGGTATTCTTCCTTCAGCTAAAACATGCATGTGGAACCCAGAGTATGATCAACCATGTGATCGGGAGACGTGTTCAAATATGTCTCAGTTTTCCTCCCCTGGTACTCGGGTGCAACATTCCAGACGCTTTACTAACACTCTCCCCACTTGGAGAGTCAGCGCCTTTAACCTCCTGTTTGGCCCAGTTTGCAATTTCTGCGGAAGATGAACAGGAATAGCGAGAACCAATGAGAGACTAGCTGGAGGTGTCTGGACGGGCAAATTTAACTCTCATTTCCCACCAGGAAGAGGAAATAACCAAAGGCTCAGCGTGCCGTGCCGGAACCAGATTAGGGCCTGAAGCCATCCTGCGGTGTTGCGGCCAGCTCACAAGAAAGCGAGTTGAAGAAAGGAGCTCAGGGGCACTGTAATTCACAAACCTGCAGAGTTATAAATGACAGCTATCGTCCAAAAATAGACTGAAGTAAGGCTGCCAAGAGGACTTGAAAGCGGGGCAGAATTGCAGGAAACCGATTTCAGGAGGTAGACTGGAATTGCATTGAAAGCATAGGAAAAGAGGCAGAACGTCCACAATGATGCACTTGGCCAAAAAGGGCGTATGCGTTTTTTCCTGAATATATTCAGGAAAAAACGCATACGCCCTTTTTGGCCAACCAAGCAAGCTTGCAAAGGAAATCTGCACTACAATGAAGTCTCACTTCCCCCCGGTCAAAAGGGCCATCTGAAAAAAGTGTAAAATCCAGAAAGGCAGGACAGGCCATGGAGAACTGGGAGCCTTGTTATGCTGATGGGCGGGATGTAAATTGCCAACAGACACTCGGGAGAAGTGTATGGTGTTTCCTGAAACATCTAAAAAACAAAGCAACAGAGCCTAGGGCACTTCCACTTATGGTCCTATAGCTTAGGGAAATTAAAATCAAAAAGACACAGCCACCCCAAAGTTTGGAACGGCTCTGTTTACAAGAACCTCGTTTACAGTACAAGTTCAACATCGCAGAAAGTGAAAAATGGATAAAGAAGTTGTGGTATTTACTTACAAAGCAATATCACTCAGCAATGAAATCTATGTCATCAGGCCCTTAGCAGCACAATGAGTGGATTCAGGTATGATGATTCTAACTGAAATAAGTCACACAGAAAAAGAAACATCATAAGATATCAGTAATACACGGAATGTAAACTTGGCTACACAGGAACTGAATTACAGAACAGAACAGGGTCTCAAATTTAGAAAACCAACTTGTGCTTGCTTAAGGGAAAGGTGAGTTGGGGTGCTGCATAAAACCAGAGATTGAAATGAGCACAGATAAAGTTCCTTAAGCCAAATATGGAATAGACAAGAGCTACTCCTTGCTCAACGAAATGGACTCAACACCGCATATTAAACGCCTAAGAATGTACCTGACTAGTAAGTATCTTAAAACCTATGGATTGCTATGTCTCCGAAAGAGAATCAAGCATGTGTACAGGGGCATAAACGCAGCAGTGATAGGATTGGAGAGGTTCGGTGAGCAAATGAAGACCCTTTGAAGTCATATTGCATGGTACCCATTCCACGGGTTTCAACTCCCAGGTTTAAGGTATTCTTCCTTCAGCTAAAACATGCATGTGGAACCCAGAGTATGATCAACCATGTGATCGGGAGACGTGTTCAAATATGTCTCAGTTTTCCTCCCCTGGTACTCGGGTGCAACATTCCAGACGCTTTACTAACACTCTCCCCACTTGGAGAGTCAGCCCTTTAACCTCCTGTTTGGCCCAGTTTGCAATTTCTGCGGAAGATGAACAGGAATAGCGAGAACCAATGAGAGACTAGCTGGAGGTGTCTGGACGGGCAAATTTAACTCTCATTTCCCACCAGGAAGAGGAAATAACCAAAGGCTCAGCGTGCCGTGCCGGAACCAGATTAGGGCCTGAAGCCATCCTGCGGTGTTGCGGCCAGCTCACAAGAAAGCGAGTTGAAGAAAGGAGCTCAGGGGCACTGTAATTCACAAACCTGCAGAGTTATAAATGACAGCTATCGTCCAAAAATAGACTGAAGTAAGGCTGCCAAGAGGACTTGAAAGCGGGGCAGAATTGCAGGAAACCGATTTCAGGAGGTAGACTGGAATTGCATTGAAAGCATAGGAAAAGAGGCAGAACGTCCACAATGATGCACTTGGCCAAAAAGGGCGTATGCGTTTTTTCCTGAATATATTCAGGAAAAAACGCATACGCCCTTTTTGGCCAACCAAGCAAGCTTGCAAAGGAAATCTGCACTACAATGAAGTCTCACTTCCCCCCGGTCAAAAGGGCCATCTGAAAAAAGTGTAAAATCCAGAAAGGCAGGACAGGCCATGGAGAACTGGGAGCCTTGTTATGCTGATGGGCGGGATGTAAATTGCCAACAGACACTCGGGAGAAGTGTATGGTGTTTCCTGAAACATCTAAAAAACAAAGCAACAGAGCCTAGGGCACTTCCACTTATGGTCCTATAGCTTAGGGAAATTAAAATCAAAAAGACACAGCCACCCCAAAGTTTGGAACGGCTCTGTTTACAAGAACCTCGTTTACAGTACAAGTTCAACATCGCAGAAAGTGAAAAATGGATAAAGAAGTTGTGGTATTTACTTACAAAGCAATATCACTCAGCAATGAAATCTATGTCATCAGGCCCTTAGCAGCACAATGAGTGGATTCAGGTATGATGATTCTAACTGAAATAAGTCACACAGAAAAAGAAACATCATAAGATATCAGTAATACACGGAATGTAAACTTGGCTACACAGGAACTGAATTACAGAACAGAACAGGGTCTCAAATTTAGAAAACCAACTTATGCTTGCTTAAGGGGAAAGGTGAGTTGGGGTGCTGCATAAAACCAGAGATTGAAATGAGCACAGATAAAGTTCCTTAAGCCAAATATGGAATAGACAAGAGCTACTCCTTGCTCAACGAAATGGACTCAACACCGCATATTAAACGCCTAAGAATGTACCTGACTAGTAAGTATCTTAAAACCTATGGATTGCTATGTCTCCGAAAGAGAATCAAGCATGTGTACAGGGGCATAAACGCAGCAGTGATAGGATTGGAGAGGTTCGGTGAGCAAATGAAGACCCTTTGAAGTCATATTGCATGGTACCCATTCCACGGGTTTCAACTACCAGGTTTAAGGTATTCTTCCTTCAGCTAAAACATGCATGTGGAACCCAGAGTATGATCAACCATGTGATCAGGAGACGTGTTCAAATATGTCTCAGTTTTCCTCCCCTGGTACTCGGGTGCAACATTCCAGACGCTTTACTAACACTCTCCCCACTTGGAGAGTCAGCCCTTTAACCTCCTGTTTGGCCCAGTTTGCAATTTCTGCGGAAGATGAACAGGAATAGCGAGAACCAATGAGAGACTAGCTGGAGGTGTCTGGACGGGCAAATTTAACTCTCATTTCCCACCAGGAAGAGGAATTAACCAAAGGCTCAGCGTGCCGTGCCGGAACCAGATTAGGGCCTGAAGCCATCCTGCGGTGTTGCGGCCAGCTCAAAAGAAAGCGAGTTGAAGAAAGGAGCTCAGGGGCACTGTAATTCACAAACCTGCAGAGTTATAAATGACAGCTATCGTCCAAAAATAGACTGAAGTAAGGCTGCCAAGAGGACTTGAAAGCGGGGCAGAATTGCAGGAAACCGATTTCAGGAGGTAGACTGGAATTGCATTGAAAGCATAGGAAAAGAGGCAGAACGTCCACAATGATGCACTTGGCCAAAAAGGGCGTATGCGTTTTTTCCTGAATATATTCAGGAAAAAACGCATACGCCCTTTTTGGCCAACCAAGCAAGCTTGCAAAGGAAATCTGCACTACAATGAAGTCTCACTTCCCCCCGGTCAAAAGGGCCATCTGAAAAAAGTGTAAAATCCAGAAAGGCAGGACAGGCCATGGAGAACTGGGAGCCTTGTTATGCTGATGGGCGGGATGTAAATTGCCAACAGACACTCGGGAGAAGTGTATGGTGTTTCCTGAAACATCTAAAAAACAAAGCAACAGAGCCTAGGGCACTTCCACTTATGGTCCTATAGCTTAGGGAAATTAAAATCAAAAAGACACAGCCACCCCAAAGTTTGGGACGGCTCTGTTTACAAGAACCTCGTTTACAGTACAAGTTCAACATCGCAGAAAGTGAAAAATGGATAAAGAAGTTGTGGTATTTACTTACAAAGCAATATCACTCAGCAATGAAATCTATGTCATCAGGCCCTTAGCAGCACAATGAGTGGATTCAGGTATGATGATTCTAACTGAAATAAGTCACACAGAAAAAGAAACATCATAAGATATCAGTAATACACGGAATGTAAACTTGGCTACACAGGAACTGAATTACAGAACAGAACAGGGTCTCAAATTTAGAAAACCAACTTATGCTTGCTTAAGGGGAAAGGTGAGTTGGGGTGCTGCATAAAACCAGAGATTGAAATGAGCACAGATAAAGTTCCTTAAGCCAAATATGGAATAGACAAGAGCTACTCCTTGCTCAACGAAATGGACTCAACACCGCATATTAAACGCCTAAGAATGTACCTGACTAGTAAGTATCTTAAAACCTATGGATTGCTATGTCTCCGAAAGAGAATCAAGCATGTGTACAGGGGCATAAACGCAGCAGTGATAGGATTGGAGAGGTTCGGTGAGCAAATGAAGACCCTTTGAAGTCATATTGCATGGTACCCATTCCACGGGTTTCAACTCCCAGGTTTAAGGTATTCTTCCTTCAGCTAAAACATGCATGTGGAACCCAGAGTATGATCAACCATGTGAACGGGAGACGTGTTCAAATATGTCTCAGTTTTCCTCCCCTGGTACTCGGGTGCAACATTCCAGACGCTTTACTAACACTCTCCCCACTTGGAGAGTCAGTCCCTTTAACCTCCTGTTTGGCCCAGTTTGCAATTTCTGCGGAAGATGAACAGGAATAGCGAGAACCAATGAGAGACTAGCTGGAGGTGTCTGGACGGGCAAATTTAACTCTCATTTCCCACCAGGAAGAGGAAATAACCAAAGGCTCAGCGTGCCGTGCCGGAACCAGATTAGGGCCTGAAGCCATCCTGCGGTGTTGCGGCCAGCTCACAAGAAAGCGAGTTGAAGAAAGGAGCTCAGGGGCACTGTAATTCACAAACCTGCAGAGTTATAAATGACAGCTATCGTCCAAAAATAGACTGAAGTAAGGCTGCCAAGAGGACTTGAAAGCGGGGCAGAATTGCAGGAAACCGATTTCAGGAGGTAGACTGGAATTGCATTGAAAGCATAGGAAAAGAGGCAGAACGTCCACAATGATGCACTTGGCCAAAAAGGGCGTATGCGTTTTTTCCTGAATATATTCAGGAAAAAACGCATACGCCCTTTTTGGCCAACCAAGCAAGCTTGCAAAGGAAATCTGCACTACAATGAAGTCTCACTTCCCCCCGGTCAAAAGGGCCATCTGAAAAAAGTGTAAAATCCAGAAAGGCAGGACAGGCCATGGAGAACTGGGAGCCTTGTTATGCTGATGGGCGGGATGTAAATTGCCAACAGACACTCGGGAGAAGTGTATGGTGTTTCCTGAAACATCTAAAAAACAAAGCAACAGAGCCTAGGGCACTTCCACTTATGGTCCTATAGCTTAGGGAAATTAAAATCAAAAAGACACAGCCACCCCAAAGTTTGGAACGGCTCTGTTTACAAGAACCTCGTTTACAGTACAAGTTCAACATCGCAGAAAGTGAAAAATGGATAAAGAAGTTGTGGTATTTACTTACAAAGCAATATCACTCAGCAATGAAATCTATGTCATCAGGCCCTTAGCAGCACAATGAGTGGATTCAGGTATGATGATTCTAACTGAAATAAGTCACACAGAAAAAGAAACATCATAAGATATCAGTAATACACGGAATGTAAACTTGGCTACACAGGAACTGAATTACAGAACAGAACAGGGTCTCAAATTTAGAAAACCAACTTATGCTTGCTTAAGGGGAAAGGTGAGTTGGGGTGCTGCATAAAACCAGAGATTGAAATGAGCACAGATAAAGTTCCTTAAGCCAAATATGGAATAGACAAGAGCTACTCCTTGCTCAACGAAATGGACTCAACACCGCATATTAAACGCCTAAGAATGTACCTGACTAGTAAGTATCTTAAAACCTATGGATTGCTATGTCTCCGAAAGAGAATCAAGCATGTGTACAGGGGCATAAACGCAGCAGTGATAGGATTGGAGAGGTTCGGTGAGCAAATGAAGACCCTTTGAAGTCATATTGCATGGTACCCATTCCACGGGTTTCAACTCCCAGGTTTAAGGTATTCTTCCTTCAGCTAAAACATGCATGTGGAACCCAGAGTATGATCAACCATGTGAACGGGAGACGTGTTCAAATATGTCTCAGTTTTCCTCCCCTGGTACTCGGGTGCAACATTCCAGACGCTTTACTAACACTCTCCCCACTTGGAGAGTCAGCGCCTTTAACCTCCTGTTTGGCCCAGTTTGCAATTTCTGCGGAAGATGAACAGGAATAGCGAGAACCAATGAGAGACTAGCTGGAGGTGTCTGGACGGGCAAATTTAACTCTCATTTCCCACCAGGAAGAGGAATTAACCAAAGGCTCAGCGTGCCGTGCCGGAACCAGATTAGGGCCTGAAGCCATCCTGCGGTGTTGCGGCCAGCTCACAAGAAAGCGAGTTGAAGAAAGGAGCTCAGGGGCACTGTAATTCACAAACCTGCAGAGTTATAAATGACAGCTATCGTCCAAAAATAGACTGAAGTAAGGCTGCCAAGAGGACTTGAAAGCGGGGCAGAATTGCAGGAAACCGATTTCAGGAGGTAGACTGGAATTGCATTGAAAGCATAGGAAAAGAGGCAGAACGTCCACAATGATGCACTTGGCCAAAAAGGGCGTATGCGTTTTTTCCTGAATATATTCAGGAAAAAACGCATACGCCCTTTTTGGCCAACCAAGCAAGCTTGCAAAGGAAATCTGCACTACAATGAAGTCTCACTTCCCCCCGGTCAAAAGGGCCATCTGAAAAAAGTGTAAAATCCAGAAAGGCAGGACAGGCCATGGAGAACTGGGAGCCTTGTTATGCTGATGGGCGGGATGTAAATTGCCAACAGACACTCGGGAGAAGTGTATGGTGTTTCCTGAAACATCTAAAAAACAAAGCAACAGAGCCTAGGGCACTTCCACTTATGGTCCTATAGCTTAGGGAAATTAAAATCAAAAAGACACAGCCACCCCAAAGTTTGGGACGCCTCTGTTTACAAGAACCTCGTTTACAGTACAAGTTCAACATCGCAGAAAGTGAAAAATGGATAAAGAAGTTGTGGTATTTACTTACAAAGCAATATCACTCAGCAATGAAATCTATGTCATCAGGCCCTTAGCAGCACAATGAGTGGATTCAGGTATGATGATTCTAACTGAAATAAGTCACACAGAAAAAGAAACATCATAAGATATCAGTAATACACGGAATGTAAACTTGGCTACACAGGAACTGAATTACAGAACAGAACAGGGTCTCAAATTTAGAAAACCAACTTATGCTTGCTTAAGGGGAAAGGTGAGTTGGGGTGCTGCATAAAACCAGAGATTGAAATGAGCACAGATAAAGTTCCTTAAGCCAAATATGGAATAGACAAGAGCTACTCCTTGCTCAACGAAATGGACTCAACACCGCATATTAAACGCCTAAGAATGTACCTGACTAGTAAGTATCTTAAAACCTATGGATTGCTATGTCTCCGAAAGAGAATCAAGCATGTGTACAGGGGCATAAACGCAGCAGTGATAGGATTGGAGAGGTTCGGTGAGCAAATGAAGACCCTTTGAAGTCATATTGCATGGTACCCATTCCACGGGTTTCAACTCTCCAGGTTTAAGGTATTCTTCCTTCAGCTAAAACATGCATGTGGAACCTAGAGTATGATCAACCATGTGATCGGGAGACGTGTTCAAATATGTCTCAGTTTTCCTCCCCTGGTACTCGGGTGCAACATTCCAGACGCTTTACTAACACTCTCCCCACTTGGAGAGTCAGCCCTTTAACCTCCTGTTTGGCCCAGTTTGCAATTTCTGCGGAAGATGAACAGGAATAGCGAGAACCAATGAGAGACTAGCTGGAGGTGTCTGGACGGGCAAATTTAACTCTCATTTCCCACCAGGAAGAGGAATTAACCAAAGGCTCAGCGTGCCGTGCCGGAACCAGATTAGGGCCTGAAGCCATCCTGCGGTGTTGCGGCCAGGTCACAAGAAAGCGAGTTGAAGAAAGGAGCTCAGGGGCACTGTAATTCACAAACCTGCAGAGTTATAAATGACAGCTATCGTCCAAAAATAGACTGAAGTAAGGCTGCCAAGAGGACTTGAAAGCGGGGCAGAATTGCAGGAAACCGATTTCAGGAGGTAGACTGGAATTGCATTGAAAGCATAGGAAAAGAGGCAGAACGTCCACAATGATGCACTTGGCCAAAAAGGGCGTATGCGTTTTTTCCTGAATATATTCAGGAAAAAACGCATACGCCCTTTTTGGCCAACCAAGCAAGCTTGCAAAGGAAATCTGCACTACAATGAAGTCTCACTTCCCCCCGGTCAAAAGGGCCATCTGAAAAAAGTGTAAAATCCAGAAAGGCAGGACAGGCCATGGAGAACTGGGAGCCTTGTTATGCTGATGGGCGGGATGTAAATTGCCAACAGACACTCGGGAGAAGTGTATGGTGTTTCCTGAAACATCTAAAAAACAAAGCAACAGAGCCTAGGGCACTTCCACTTATGGTCCTATAGCTTAGGGAAATTAAAATCAAAAAGACACAGCCACCCCAAAGTTTGGGACGCTCTGTTTACAAGAACCTCGTTTACAGTACAAGTTCAACATCGCAGAAAGTGAAAAATGGATAAAGAAGTTGTGGTATTTACTTACAAAGCAATATCACTCAGCAATGAAATCTATGTCATCAGGCCCTTAGCAGCACAATGAGTGGATTCAGGTATGATGATTCTAACTGAAATAAGTCACACAGAAAAAGAAACATCATAAGATATCAGTAATACACGGAATGTAAACTTGGCTACACAGGAACTGAATTACAGAACAGAACAGGGTCTCAAATTTAGAAAACCAACTTATGCTTGCTTAAGGGGAAAGGTGAGTTGGGGTGCTGCATAAAACCAGAGATTGAAATGAGCACAGATAAAGTTCCTTAAGCCAAATATGGAATAGACAAGAGCTACTCCTTGCTCAACGAAATGGACTCAACACCGCATATTAAACGCCTAAGAATGTACCTGACTAGTAAGTATCTTAAAACCTATGGATTGCTATGTCTCCGAAAGAGAATCAAGCATGTGTACAGGGGCATAAACGCAGCAGTGATAGGATTGGAGAGGTTCGGTGAGCAAATGAAGACCCTTTGAAGTCATATTGCATGGTACCCATTCCACGGGTTTCAACTCCCAGGTTTAAGGTATTCTTCCTTCAGCTAAAACATGCATGTGGAACCCAGAGTATGATCAACCATGTGATCGGGAGACGTGTTCAAATATGTCTCAGTTTTCCTCCCCTGGTACTCGGGTGCAACATTCCAGACGCTTTACTAACACTCTCCCCACTTGGAGAGTCAGTCCCTTTAACCTCCTGTTTGGCCCAGTTTGCAATTTCTGCGGAAGATGAACAGGAATAGCGAGAACCAATGAGAGACTAGCTGGAGGTGTCTGGACGGGCAAATTTAACTCTCATTTCCCACCAGGAAGAGGAATTAACCAAAGGCTCAGCGTGCCGTGCCGGAACCAGATTAGGGCCTGAAGCCATCCTGCGGTGTTGCGGCCAGCTCACAAGAAAGCGAGTTGAAGAAAGGAGCTCAGGGGCACTGTAATTCACAAACCTGCAGAGTTATAAATGACAGCTATCGTCCAAAAATAGACTGAAGTAAGGCTGCCAAGAGGACTTGAAAGCGGGGCAGAATTGCAGGAAACCGATTTCAGGAGGTAGACTGGAATTGCATTGAAAGCATAGGAAAAGAGGCAGAACGTCCACAATGATGCACTTGGCCAAAAAGGGCGTATGCGTTTTTTCCTGAATATATTCAGGAAAAAACGCATACGCCCTTTTTGGCCAACCAAGCAAGCTTGCAAAGGAAATCTGCACTACAATGAAGTCTCACTTCCCCCCGGTCAAAAGGGCCATCTGAAAAAAGTGTAAAATCCAGAAAGGCAGGACAGGCCATGGAGAACTGGGAGCCTTGTTATGCTGATGGGCGGGATGTAAATTGCCAACAGACACTCGGGAGAAGTGTATGGTGTTTCCTGAAACATCTAAAAAACAAAGCAACAGAGCCTAGGGCACTTCCACTTATGGTCCTATAGCTTAGGGAAATTAAAATCAAAAAGACACAGCCACCCCAAAGTTTGGGACGGCTCTGTTTACAAGAACCTCGTTTACAGTACAAGTTCAACATCGCAGAAAGTGAAAAATGGATAAAGAAGTTGTGGTATTTACTTACAAAGCAATATCACTCAGCAATGAAATCTATGTCATCAGGCCCTTAGCAGCACAATGAGTGGATTCAGGTATGATGATTCTAACTGAAATAAGTCACACAGAAAAAGAAACATCATAAGATATCAGTAATACACGGAATGTAAACTTGGCTACACAGGAACTGAATTACAGAACAGAACAGGGTCTCAAATTTAGAAAACCAACTTATGCTTGCTTAAGGGAAAGGTGAGTTGGGGTGCTGCATAAAACCAGAGATTGAAATGAGCACAGATAAAGTTCCTTAAGCCAAATATGGAATAGACAAGAGCTACTCCTTGCTCAACGAAATGGACTCAACACCGCATATTAAACGCCTAAGAATGTACCTGACTAGTAAGTATCTTAAAACCTATGGATTGCTATGTCTCCGAAAGAGAATCAAGCATGTGTACAGGGGCATAAACGCAGCAGTGATAGGATTGGAGAGGTTCGGTGAGCAAATGAAGACCCTTTGAAGTCATATTGCATGGTACCCATTCCACGGGTTTCAACTCCCAGGTTTAAGGTATTCTTCCTTCAGCTAAAACATGCATGTGGAACCCAGAGTATGATCAACCATGTGATCGGGAGACGTGTTCAAATATGTCTCAGTTTTCCTCCCCTGGTACTCGGGTGCAACATTCCAGACGCTTTACTAACACTCTCCCCACTTGGAGAGTCAGCCCTTTAACCTCCTGTTTGGCCCAGTTTGCAATTTCTGCGGAAGATGAACAGGAATAGCGAGAACCAATGAGAGACTAGCTGGAGGTGTCTGGACGGGCAAATTTAACTCTCATTTCCCACCAGGAAGAGGAAATAACCAAAGGCTCAGCGTGCCGTGCCGGAACCAGATTAGGGCCTGAAGCCATCCTGCGGTGTTGCGGCCAGCTCACAAGAAAGCGAGTTGAAGAAAGGAGCTCAGGGGCACTGTAATTCACAAACCTGCAGAGTTATAAATGACAGCTATCGTCCAAAAATAGACTGAAGTAAGGCTGCCAAGAGGACTTGAAAGCGGGGCAGAATTGCAGGAAACCGATTTCAGGAGGTAGACTGGAATTGCATTGAAAGCATAGGAAAAGAGGCAGAACGTCCACAATGATGCACTTGGCCAAAAAGGGCGTATGCGTTTTTTCCTGAATATATTCAGGAAAAAACGCATACGCCCTTTTTGGCCAACCAAGCAAGCTTGCAAAGGAAATCTGCACTACAATGAAGTCTCACTTCCCCCCGGTCAAAAGGGCCATCTGAAAAAAGTGTAAAATCCAGAAAGGCAGGACAGGCCATGGAGAACTGGGAGCCTTGTTATGCTGATGGGCGGGATGTAAATTGCCAACAGACACTCGGGAGAAGTGTATGGTGTTTCCTGAAACATCTAAAAAACAAAGCAACAGAGCCTAGGGCACTTCCACTTATGGTCCTATAGCTTAGGGAAATTAAAATCAAAAAGACACAGCCACCCCAAAGTTTGGAACGCCTCTGTTTACAAGAACCTCGTTTACAGTACAAGTTCAACATCGCAGAAAGTGAAAAATGGATAAAGAAGTTGTGGTATTTACTTACAAAGCAATATCACTCAGCAATGAAATCTATGTCATCAGGCCCTTAGCAGCACAATGAGTGGATTCAGGTATGATGATTCTAACTGAAATAAGTCACACAGAAAAAGAAACATCATAAGATATCAGTAATACACGGAATGTAAACTTGGCTACACAGGAACTGAATTACAGAACAGAACAGGGTCTCAAATTTAGAAAACCAACTTATGCTTGCTTAAGGGGAAAGGTGAGTTGGGGTGCTGCATAAAACCAGAGATTGAAATGAGCACAGATAAAGTTCCTTAAGCCAAATATGGAATAGACAAGAGCTACTCCTTGCTCAACGAAATGGACTCAACACCGCATATTAAACGCCTAAGAATGTACCTGACTAGTAAGTATCTTAAAACCTATGGATTGCTATGTCTCCGAAAGAGAATCAAGCATGTGTACAGGGGCATAAACGCAGCAGTGATAGGATTGGAGAGGTTCGGTGAGCAAATGAAGACCCTTTGAAGTCATATTGCATGGTACCCATTCCACGGGTCTCAACTCTCCAGGTTTAAGGTATTCTTCCTTCAGCTAAAACATGCATGTGGAACCCAGAGTATGATCAACCATGTGAACGGGAGACGTGTTCAAATATGTCTCAGTTTTCCTCCCCTGGTACTCGGGTGCAACATTCCAGACGCTTTACTAACACTCTCCCCACTTGGAGAGTCAGTCCCTTTAACCTCCTGTTTGGCCCAGTTTGCAATTTCTGCGGAAGATGAACAGGAATAGCGAGAACCAATGAGAGACTAGCTGGAGGTGTCTGGACGGGCAAATTTAACTCTCATTTCCCACCAGGAAGAGGAATTAACCAAAGGCTCAGCGTGCCGTGCCGGAACCAGATTAGGGCCTGAAGCCATCCTGCGGTGTTGCGGCCAGCTCACAAGAAAGCGAGTTGAAGAAAGGAGCTCAGGGGCACTGTAATTCACAAACCTGCAGAGTTATAAATGACAGCTATCGTCCAAAAATAGACTGAAGTAAGGCTGCCAAGAGGACTTGAAAGCGGGGCAGAATTGCAGGAAACCGATTTCAGGAGGTAGACTGGAATTGCATTGAAAGCATAGGAAAAGAGGCAGAACGTCCACAATGATGCACTTGGCCAAAAAGGGCGTATGCGTTTTTTCCTGAATATATTCAGGAAAAAACGCATACGCCCTTTTTGGCCAACCAAGCAAGCTTGCAAAGGAAATCTGCACTACAATGAAGTCTCACTTCCCCCCGGTCAAAAGGGCCATCTGAAAAAAGTGTAAAATCCAGAAAGGCAGGACAGGCCATGGAGAACTGGGAGCCTTGTTATGCTGATGGGCGGGATGTAAATTGCCAACAGACACTCGGGAGAAGTGTATGGTGTTTCCTGAAACATCTAAAAAACAAAGCAACAGAGCCTAGGGCACTTCCACTTATGGTCCTATAGCTTAGGGAAATTAAAATCAAAAAGACACAGCCACCCCAAAGTTTGGGACGCTCTGTTTACAAGAACCTCGTTTACAGTACAAGTTCAACATCGCAGAAAGTGAAAAATGGATAAAGAAGTTGTGGTATTTACTTACAAAGCAATATCACTCAGCAATGAAATCTATGTCATCAGGCCCTTAGCAGCACAATGAGTGGATTCAGGTATGATGATTCTAACTGAAATAAGTCACACAGAAAAAGAAACATCATAAGATATCAGTAATACACGGAATGTAAACTTGGCTACACAGGAACTGAATTACAGAACAGAACAGGGTCTCAAATTTAGAAAACCAACTTATGCTTGCTTAAGGGGAAAGGTGAGTTGGGGTGCTGCATAAAACCAGAGATTGAAATGAGCACAGATAAAGTTCCTTAAGCCAAATATGGAATAGACAAGAGCTACTCCTTGCTCAACGAAATGGACTCAACACCGCATATTAAACGCCTAAGAATGTACCTGACTAGTAAGTATCTTAAAACCTATGGATTGCTATGTCTCCGAAAGAGAATCAAGCATGTGTACAGGGGCATAAACGCAGCAGTGATAGGATTGGAGAGGTTCGGTGAGCAAATGAAGACCCTTTGAAGTCATATTGCATGGTACCCATTCCACGGGTCTCAACTCTCCAGGTTTAAGGTATTCTTCCTTCAGCTAAAACATGCATGTGGAACCCAGAGTATGATCAACCATGTGAACGGGAGACGTGTTCAAATATGTCTCAGTTTTCCTCCCCTGGTACTCGGGTGCAACATTCCAGACGCTTTACTAACACTCTCCCCACTTGGAGAGTCAGTCCCTTTAACCTCCTGTTTGGCCCAGTTTGCAATTTCTGCGGAAGATGAACAGGAATAGCGAGAACCAATGAGAGACTAGCTGGAGGTGTCTGGACGGGCAAATTTAACTCTCATTTCCCACCAGGAAGAGGAATTAACCAAAGGCTCAGCGTGCCGTGCCGGAACCAGATTAGGGCCTGAAGCCATCCTGCGGTGTTGCGGCCAGCTCACAAGAAAGCGAGTTGAAGAAAGGAGCTCAGGGGCACTGTAATTCACAAACCTGCAGAGTTATAAATGACAGCTATCGTCCAAAAATAGACTGAAGTAAGGCTGCCAAGAGGACTTGAAAGCGGGGCAGAATTGCAGGAAACCGATTTCAGGAGGTAGACTGGAATTGCATTGAAAGCATAGGAAAAGAGGCAGAACGTCCACAATGATGCACTTGGCCAAAAAGGGCGTATGCGTTTTTTCCTGAATATATTCAGGAAAAAACGCATACGCCCTTTTTGGCCAACCAAGCAAGCTTGCAAAGGAAATCTGCACTACAATGAAGTCTCACTTCCCCCCGGTCAAAAGGGCCATCTGAAAAAAGTGTAAAATCCAGAAAGGCAGGACAGGCCATGGAGAACTGGGAGCCTTGTTATGCTGATGGGCGGGATGTAAATTGCCAACAGACACTCGGGAGAAGTGTATGGTGTTTCCTGAAACATCTAAAAAACAAAGCAACAGAGCCTAGGGCACTTCCACTTATGGTCCTATAGCTTAGGGAAATTAAAATCAAAAAGACACAGCCACCCCAAAGTTTGGAACGGCTCTGTTTACAAGAACCTCGTTTACAGTACAAGTTCAACATCGCAGAAAGTGAAAAATGGATAAAGAAGTTGTGGTATTTACTTACAAAGCAATATCACTCAGCAATGAAATCTATGTCATCAGGCCCTTAGCAGCACAATGAGTGGATTCAGGTATGATGATTCTAACTGAAATAAGTCACACAGAAAAAGAAACATCATAAGATATCAGTAATACACGGAATGTAAACTTGGCTACACAGGAACTGAATTACAGAACAGAACAGGGTCTCAAATTTAGAAAACCAACTTATGCTTGCTTAAGGGGAAAGGTGAGTTGGGGTGCTGCATAAAACCAGAGATTGAAATGAGCACAGATAAAGTTCCTTAAGCCAAATATGGAATAGACAAGAGCTACTCCTTGCTCAACGAAATGGACTCAACACCGCATATTAAACGCCTAAGAATGTACCTGACTAGTAAGTATCTTAAAACCTATGGATTGCTATGTCTCCGAAAGAGAATCAAGCATGTGTACAGGGGCATAAACGCAGCAGTGATAGGATTGGAGAGGTTCGGTGAGCAAATGAAGACCCTTTGAAGTCATATTGCATGGTACCCATTCCACGGGTTTCAACTCTCCAGGTTTAAGGTATTCTTCCTTCAGCTAAAACATGCATGTGGAACCCAGAGTATGATCAACCATGTGAACGGGAGACGTGTTCAAATATGTCTCAGTTTTCCTCCCCTGGTACTCGGGTGCAACATTCCAGACGCTTTACTAACACTCTCCCCACTTGGAGAGTCAGTCCCTTTAACCTCCTGTTTGGCCCAGTTTGCAATTTCTGCGGAAGATGAACAGGAATAGCGAGAACCAATGAGAGACTAGCTGGAGGTGTCTGGACGGGCAAATTTAACTCTCATTTCCCACCAGGAAGAGGAATTAACCAAAGGCTCAGCGTGCCGTGCCGGAACCAGATTAGGGCCTGAAGCCATCCTGCGGTGTTGCGGCCAGGTCACAAGAAAGCGAGTTGAAGAAAGGAGCTCAGGGGCACTGTAATTCACAAACCTGCAGAGTTATAAATGACAGCTATCGTCCAAAAATAGACTGAAGTAAGGCTGCCAAGAGGACTTGAAAGCGGGGCAGAATTGCAGGAAACCGATTTCAGGAGGTAGACTGGAATTGCATTGAAAGCATAGGAAAAGAGGCAGAACGTCCACAATGATGCACTTGGCCAAAAAGGGCGTATGCGTTTTTTCCTGAATATATTCAGGAAAAAACGCATACGCCCTTTTTGGCCAACCAAGCAAGCTTGCAAAGGAAATCTGCACTACAATGAAGTCTCACTTCCCCCCGGTCAAAAGGGCCATCTGAAAAAAGTGTAAAATCCAGAAAGGCAGGACAGGCCATGGAGAACTGGGAGCCTTGTTATGCTGATGGGCGGGATGTAAATTGCCAACAGACACTCGGGAGAAGTGTATGGTGTTTCCTGAAACATCTAAAAAACAAAGCAACAGAGCCTAGGGCACTTCCACTTATGGTCCTATAGCTTAGGGAAATTAAAATCAAAAAGACACAGCCACCCCAAAGTTTGGAACGGCTCTGTTTACAAGAACCTCGTTTACAGTACAAGTTCAACATCGCAGAAAGTGAAAAATGGATAAAGAAGTTGTGGTATTTACTTACAAAGCAATATCACTCAGCAATGAAATCTATGTCATCAGGCCCTTAGCAGCACAAGGAGTGGATTCAGGTATGATGATTCTAACTGAAATAAGTCACACAGAAAAAGAAACATCATAAGATATCAGTAATACACGGAATGTAAACTTGGCTACACAGGAACTGAATTACAGAACAGAACAGGGTCTCAAATTTAGAAAACCAACTTATGCTTGCTTAAGGGGAAAGGTGAGTTGGGGTGCTGCATAAAACCAGAGATTGAAATGAGCACAGATAAAGTTCCTTAAGCCAAATATGGAATAGACAAGAGCTACTCCTTGCTCAACGAAATGGACTCAACACCGCATATTAAACGCCTAAGAATGTACCTGACTAGTAAGTATCTTAAAACCTATGGATTGCTATGTCTCCGAAAGAGAATCAAGCATGTGTACAGGGGCATAAACGCAGCAGTGATAGGATTGGAGAGGTTCGGTGAGCAAATGAAGACCCTTTGAAGTCATATTGCATGGTACCCATTCCACGGGTCTCAACTCTCCAGGTTTAAGGTATTCTTCCTTCAGCTAAAACATGCATGTGGAACCCAGAGTATGATCAACCATGTGAACGGGAGACGTGTTCAAATATGTCTCAGTTTTCCTCCCCTGGTACTCGGGTGCAACATTCCAGACGCTTTACTAACACTCTCCCCACTTGGAGAGTCAGTCCCTTTAACCTCCTGTTTGGCCCAGTTTGCAATTTCTGCGGAAGATGAACAGGAATAGCGAGAACCAATGAGAGACTAGCTGGAGGTGTCTGGACGGGCAAATTTAACTCTCATTTCCCACCAGGAAGAGGAATTAACCAAAGGCTCAGCGTGCCGTGCCGGAACCAGATTAGGGCCTGAAGCCATCCTGCGGTGTTGCGGCCAGGTCACAAGAAAGCGAGTTGAAGAAAGGAGCTCAGGGGCACTGTAATTCACAAACCTGCAGAGTTATAAATGACAGCTATCGTCCAAAAATAGACTGAAGTAAGGCTGCCAAGAGGACTTGAAAGCGGGGCAGAATTGCAGGAAACCGATTTCAGGAGGTAGACTGGAATTGCATTGAAAGCATAGGAAAAGAGGCAGAACGTCCACAATGATGCACTTGGCCAAAAAGGGCGTATGCGTTTTTTCCTGAATATATTCAGGAAAAAACGCATACGCCCTTTTTGGCCAACCAAGCAAGCTTGCAAAGGAAATCTGCACTACAATGAAGTCTCACTTCCCCCCGGTCAAAAGGGCCATCTGAAAAAAGTGTAAAATCCAGAAAGGCAGGACAGGCCATGGAGAACTGGGAGCCTTGTTATGCTGATGGGCGGGATGTAAATTGCCAACAGACACTCGGGAGAAGTGTATGGTGTTTCCTGAAACATCTAAAAAACAAAGCAACAGAGCCTAGGGCACTTCCACTTATGGTCCTATAGCTTAGGGAAATTAAAATCAAAAAGACACAGCCACCCCAAAGTTTGGGACGGCTCTGTTTACAAGAACCTCGTTTACAGTACAAGTTCAACATCGCAGAAAGTGAAAAATGGATAAAGAAGTTGTGGTATTTACTTACAAAGCAATATCACTCAGCAATGAAATCTATGTCATCAGGCCCTTAGCAGCACAATGAGTGGATTCAGGTATGATGATTCTAACTGAATAAGTCACACAGAAAAAGAAAACATCATAAGATATCACTAATACACGGAATGTAAACTTGGCTACACAGGAACTGCATTCCAAAACAGAACAGGGTCTCAAATTTAGAAAACCAACTTATGCTTGCTTAAGGGGAAAGGTGAGTTGGGGTGCTGCATAAAACCAGAGATTGAAATGAGCACAGATAAAGTTCCTTAAGCCAAATATGGAATAGACAAGAGCTACTCCTTGCTCAACGAAATGGACTCAAAACCCCATATTAAACGCCTAAGAATGTACCTGACAAGTAAGTATCTTAAAACCTATGGATTGCTATGTCTCCAAAAGAGAATCAAGCGTGTGTACAGGGGCATAAACGCAGCAGTGATAGGATTGGAGAGGTTCGGTGAGCAAATGAAGACCCTTTGAAGTCATATTGCATGGTACCCATTACACGGGTCTCAACTCTCCAGGTTTAAGGTATTCTTCCTTCAGCTAAAACATGCATGTGGAACCCAGAGTATGATCAACCATGTGAACGGGAGACGTGTTCAAATATGTCTCAGTTTTCCTCCCCTGGTACTCGGGTGCAACATTCCAGACGCTTTACTAACACTCTCCCGACTTGGAGAGTCAGTCCCTTTAACCTCCTGTTTGGCCCAGTTTGCAATTTCTGCGGAAGATGAACAGGAATAGCGAGAACCAATGAGAGGCTAGCTGGAGGTGTCTGGACGGGCAAATTCAACTCTCATTTCCCACCAGGAAGAGGAATTAACCAAAGGCTCAGCATGCCGGGCCGGAACCAGATTAGGGCCTGAAGCCATCCTGCGGTGTTGCGGCCAGGTCACAAGAAAGCGAGTTGAAGAAAGGAGCTCAGGGGCACTGTAATTCACAAACCTGCAGAGTTATAAATGACAGCTATCGTCCAAAAATAGACTGAAGTAAGGCTGCCAAGAGGACTTGAAAGCGGGGCAGAATTGCAGGAAACCGATTTCAGGAGGTAGACTGGAATTGCATTGAAAGCATAGGAAAAGAGGCAGAACGTCCACAATGATGCACTTGGCCAAAAAGGGCGTATGCGTTTTTTCCTGAATATATTCAGGAAAAAACGCATACGCCCTTTTTGGCCAACCAAGCAAGCTTGCAAAGGAAATCTGCACTACAATGAAGTCTCACTTCCCCCCGGTCAAAAGGGCCATCTGAAAAAAGTGTAAAATCCAGAAAGGCAGGACAGGCCATGGAGAACTGGGAGCCTTGTTATGCTGATGGGCGGGATGTAAATTGCCAAGAACCACTTGGGATAAGTGTATGGTGTTTCCTGAAACAATCTAAAAAACAAAGCAACAGAACCTAGGGCACTTCCACTTATGGTCCTATAGCTTAGGGAAATTAAAATGAAAAAGACACAGCCACCCCAAAGTTTGGAACGGCTCTGTTTACAAGAACCTCGTTTACAGTACAAGTTCAACATCGCAGCAAGTGAAAAATGGATAAAGAAGTTGTGGTATTTACTTACAAAGCAATATCACTCAGCAATGAAATCTGTGTCATCAGGCCCTTAGCAGCACAATGAGTGGATTCAGGTATGATGATTCTAACTGAAATAAGTCACACAGAAAAAGAAACATCATAAGATATCACTAATACACGGAATGTAAACTTGGCTACACAGGAACTGAATTCCAAAACAGAACAGGGTCTCAAATTTAGAAAACCAACTTATGCTTGCTTAAGGGGAAAGGTGAGTTGGGGTGCTGCATAAAACCAGAGATTGAAATGAGCACAGATAAAGTTCCTTAAGCCAAATATGGAATAGACAAGAGCTACTCCTTGCTCAACGAAATGGACTCAACACCCCATATTAAACTGCCTAAGAATGTACCTGACTAGTAAGTATCTTAAAACCTATGGATTGCTATGTCTCCAAAAGAGAATCAAGCATGTGTACAGGGGCATAAACGCAGCAGTGATAGGATTGGAGAGGTTCGGTGAGCAAATGAAGACCCTTTGAAGTCATATTGCATGGTACCCATTACACGGGTCTCAACTCTCCAGGTTTAAGGTATTCTTCCTTCAGCTAAAACATGCATGTGGAACCCAGAGTATGATCAACCATGTGAACGGGAGACGTGTTCAAATATGTCTCAGTTTTCCTCCCCTGGTACTCGGGTGCAACATTCCAGACGCTTTACTAACACTCTCCCGACTTGGAGAGTCAGTCCCTTTAACCTCCTGTTTGGCCCAGTTTGCAATTTCTGCGGAAGATGAACAGGAATAGCGAGAACCAATGAGAGGCTAGCTGGAGGTGTCTGGACGGGCAAATTTAACTCTCATTTCCCACCAGGAAGAGGAATTAACCAAAGGCTCAGCATGCCGTGGCCGGAACCAGATTAGGGCCTGAAGCCATCCTGCGGTGTTGCGGCCAGGTCACAAGAAAGCGAGTTGAAGAAAGGAGCTCAGGGGCACTGTAATTCACAAACCTGCAGAGTTATAAATGACAGCTATCGTCCAAAAATAGACTGAAGTAAGGCTGCCAAGAGGACTTGAAAGCGGGGCAGAATTGCAGGAAACCGATTTCAGGAGGTAGACTGGAATTGCATTGAAAGCATAGGAAAAGAGGCAGAACGTCCACAATGATGCACTTGGCCAAAAAGGGCGTATGCGTTTTTTCCTGAATATATTCAGGAAAAAACGCATACGCCCTTTTTGGCCAACCAAGCAAGCTTGCAAAGGAAATCTGCACTACAATGAAGTCTCACTTCCCCCCGGTCAAAAGGGCCATCTGAAAAAAGTGTAAAATCCAGAAAGGCAGGACAGGCCATGGAGAACTGGGAGCCTTGTTATGCTGATGGGCGGGATGTAAATTGCCAACAACCACTCGGGAGAAGTGTATGGTGTTTCCTGAAACATCTAAAAAACAAAGCAACAGAGCCTAGGGCACTTCCACTTATGGTCCTATAGCTTAGGGAAATTAAAATCAAAAAGACACAGCCACCCCAAAGTTTGGAACGGCTCTGTTTACAAGAACCTCGTTTACAGTACAAGTTCAACATCGCAGAAAGTGAAAAATGGATAAAGAAGTTGTGGTATTTACTTACAAAGCAATATCACTCAGCAATGAAATCTGTGTCATCAGGCCCTTAGCAGCACGAATGAGTGGATTCAGGTATGATGATTCTAACTGAAATAAGTCACACAGAAAAAGAAACATCATAAGATATCACTAATACACGGAATGTAAACTTGGCTACACAGGAACTGCATTCCAAACAGAACAGGGTCTCAAATTTAGAAAACCAACTTATGCTTGCTTAAGGGGAAAGGTGAGTTGGGGTGCTGCATAAAACCAGAGATTGAAATGAGCACAGATAAAGTTCCTTAAGCCAAATATGGAATAGACAAGAGCTACTCCTTGCTCAACGAAATGGACTCAACACCGCATATTAAACGCCTAAGAATGTACCTGACTAGTAAGTATCTTAAAACCTATGGATTGCTATGTCTCCGAAAGAGAATCAAGCATGTGTACAGGGGCATAAACGCAGCAGTGATAGGATTGGAGAGGTTCGGTGAGCAAATGAAGACCCTTTGAAGTCATATTGCATGGTACCCATTCCACGGGTTTCAACTACCCAGGTTTAAGGTATTCTTCCTTCAGCTAAAACATGCATGTGGAACCCAGAGTATGATCAACCATGTGATCGGGAGACGTGTTCAAATATGTCTCAGTTTTCCTCCCCTGGTACTCGGGTGCAACATTCCAGACGCTTTACTAACACTCTCCCCACTTGGAGAGTCAGCTCCTTTAACCTCCTGTTTGGCCCAGTTTGCAATTTCTGCGGAAGATGAACAGGAATAGCGAGAACCAATGAGAGACTAGCTGGAGGTGTCTGGACGGGCAAATTTAACTCTCATTTCCCACCAGGAAGAGGAAATAACCAAAGGCTCAGCGTGCCGTGCCGGAACCAGATTAGGGCCTGAAGCCATCCTGCGGTGTTGCGGCCAGCTCACAAGAAAGCGAGTTGAAGAAAGGAGCTCAGGGGCACTGTAATTCACAAACCTGCAGAGTTATAAATGACAGCTATCGTCCAAAAATATACTGAAGTAAGGCTGCCAAGAGGACTTGAAAGCGGGGCAGAATTGCAGGAAACCGATTTCAGGAGGTAGACTGGAATTGCATTGAAAGCATAGGAAAAGAGGCAGAACGTCCACAATGATGCACTTGGCCAAAAAGGGCGTATGCGTTTTTTCCTGAATATATTCAGGAAAAAACGCATACGCCCTTTTTGGCCAACCAAGCAAGCTTGCAAAGGAAATCTGCACTACAATGAAGTCTCACTTCCCCCCGGTCAAAAGGGCCATCTGAAAAAAGTGTAAAATCCAGAAAGGCAGGACAGGCCATGGAGAACTGGGAGCCTTGTTATGCTGATGGGCGGGATGTAAATTGCCAACAACCACTCGGGAGAAGTGTATGGTGTTTCCTGAAACATCTAAAAAACAAAGCAACAGAGCCTAGGGCACTTCCACTTATGGTCCTATAGCTTAGGGAAATTAAAATCAAAAAGACACAGCCACCCCAAAGTTTGGAACGGCTCTGTTTACAAGAACCTCGTTTACAGTACAAGTTCAACATCACAGAAAGTGAAAAATGGATAAAGAAGTTGTGGTATTTACTTACAAAGCAATATCACTCAGCAATGAAATCTGTGTCATCAGGCCCTTAGCAGCACAATGAGTGGATTCAGGTATGATGATTCTAACTGAAATAAGTCACACAGAAAAAGAAACATCATAAGATATCAGTAATACACGGAATGTAAACTTGGCTACACAGGAACTGAATTACAGAACAGAACAGGGTCTCAAATTTAGAAAACCAACTTATGCTTGCTTAAGGGGAAAGGTGAGTTGGGGTGCTGCATAAAACCAGAGATTGAAATGAGCACAGATAAAGTTCCTTAAGCCAAATATGGAATAGACAAGAGCTACTCCTTGCTCAACGAAATGGACTCAACACCCCATATTAAACGCCTAAGAATGTACCTGACTAGTAAGTATCTTAAAACCTATGGATTGCTATGTCTCCGAAAGAGAATCAAGAGTGTGTACAGGGGCATAAACGCAGCAGTGATAGGATTGGAGAGGTTCGGTGAGCAAATGAAGACCCTTTGAAGTCATATTGCATGGTACCCATTCCACGGGTCTCAACTCTCCAGGTTTAAGGTATTCTTCCTTCAGCTAAAACATGCATGTGGAACCCAGAGTATGATCAACCATGTGAATGGGAGACGTGTTCAAATATGTCTCAGTTTTCCTCCCCTGGTACTCGGGTGCAACATTCCAGACGCTTTACTAACACTCTCCCCACTTGGAGAGTCAGCGCCTTTAACCTCCTGTTTGGCCCAGTTTGCAATTTCTGCGGAAGATGAACAGGAATAGCGAGAACCAATGAGAGGCTAGCTGGAGGTGTCTGGACGGGCAAATTTAACTCTCATTTCCCACCAGGAAGAGGAATTAACCAAAGGCTCAGCGTGCCGTGCCGGAACCAGATTAGGGCCTGAAGCCATCCTGCGGTGTTGCGGCCAGCTCACAAGAAAGCGAGTTGAAGAAAGGAGCTCAGGGGCACTGTAATTCACAAACCTGCAGAGTTATAAATGACAGCTATCGTCCAAAAATATACTGAAGTAAGGCTGCCAAGAGGACTTGAAAGCGGGGCAGAATTGCAGGAAACCGATTTCAGGAGGTAGACTGGAATTGCATTGAAAGCATAGGAAAAGAGGCAGAACGTCCACAATGATGCACTTGGCCAAAAAGGGCGTATGCGTTTTTTCCTGAATATATTCAGGAAAAAACGCATACGCCCTTTTTGGCCAACCAAGCAAGCTTGCAAAGGAAATCTGCACTACAATGAAGTCTCACTTCCCCCCGGTCAAAAGGGCCATCTGAAAAAAGTGTAAAATCCAGAAAGGCAGGACAGGCCATGGAGAACTGGGAGCCTTGTTATGCTGATGGGCGGGATGTAAATTGCCAACAACCACTCGGGAGAAGTGTATGGTGTTTCCTGAAACATCTAAAAAACAAAGCAACAGAACCTTAGCACTTCCACTTATGGTCCTATAGCTTAGGGAAATTAAAATCAAAAAGACACAGCCACCCCAAAGTTTGGAACGGCTCTGTTTACAAGAACCTCGTTTACAGTACAAGTTCAACATCGCAGAAAGTGAAAAATGGATAAAGAAGTTGTGGTATTTACTTACAAAGCAATATCACTCAGCAATGAAATCTATGTCATCAGGCCCTTAGCAGCACAATGAGTGGATTCAGGTATGATGATTCTAACTGAAATAAGTCACACAGAAAAAGAAACATCATAAGATATCAGTAATACACGGAATGTAAACTTGGCTACACAGGAACTGAATTACAGAACAGAACAGGGTCTCAAATTTAGAAAACCAACTTATGCTTGCTTAAGGGGAAAGGTGAGTTGGGGTGCTGCATAAAACCAGAGATTGAAATGAGCACAGATAAAGTTCCTTAAGCCAAATATGGAATAGACAAGAGCTACTCCTTGCTCAACGAAATGGACTCAACACCCCATATTAAACGCCTAAGAATGTACCTGACTAGTAAGTATCTTAAAACCTATGGATTGCTATGTCTCCAAAAGAGAATCAAGAGTGTGTACAGGGGCATAAACGCAGCAGTGATAGGATTGGAGAGGTTCGGTGAGCAAATGAAGACCCTTTGAAGTCATATTGCATGGTACCCATTACACGGGTCTCAACTCTCCAGGTTTAAGGTATTCTTCCTTCAGCTAAAACATGCATGTGGAACCCAGAGTATGATCAACCATGTGAACGGGAGACGTGTTCAAATATGTCTCAGTTTTCCTCCCCTGGTACTCGGGTGCAACATTCCAGACGCTTTACTAACACTCTCCCCACTTGGAGAGTCAGCGCCTTTAACCTCCTGTTTGGCCCAGTTTGCAATTTCTGCGGAAGATGAACAGGAATAGCGAGAACCAATGAGAGGCTAGCTGGAGGTGTCTGGACGGGCAAATTTAACTCTCATTTCCCACCAGGAAGAGGAAATAACCAAAGGCTCAGCGTGCCGTGCCGGAACCAGATTAGGGCCTGAAGCCATCCTGCGGTGTTGCGGCCAGCTCACAAGAAAGCGAGTTGAAGAAAGGAGCTCAGGGGCACTGTAATTCACAAACCTGCAGAGTTATAAATGACAGCTATCGTCCAAAAATAGACTGAAGTAAGGCTGCCAAGAGGACTTGAAAGCGGGGCAGAATTGCAGGAAACCGATTTCAGGAGGTAGACTGGAATTGCATTGAAAGCATAGGAAAAGAGGCAGAACGTCCACAATGATGCACTTGGCCAAAAAGGGCGTATGCGTTTTTTCCTGAATATATTCAGGAAAAAACGCATACGCCCTTTTTGGCCAACCAAGCAAGCTTGCAAAGGAAATCTGCACTACAATGAAGTCTCACTTCCCCCCGGTCAAAAGGGCCATCTGAAAAAAGTGTAAAATCCAGAAAGGCAGGACAGGCCATGGAGAACTGGGAGCCTTGTTATGCTGATGGGCGGGATGTAAATTGCCAACAACCACTCGGGAGAAGTGTATGGTGTTTCCTGAAACATCTAAAAAACAAAGCAACAGAACCTAGGGCACTTCCACTTATGGTCCTATAGCTTAGGGAAATTAAAATCAAAAAGACACAGCCACCCCAAAGTTTGGAACGGCTCTGTTTACAAGAACCTCGTTTACAGTACAAGTTCAACATCGCAGAAAGTGAAAAATGGATAAAGAAGTTGTGGTACTTACGTACAATGCAGTATCACTCAGCAATGAAATCTATGTCATCAGGCCCGTAGCAGCATAATGAGTGGATTCAGGTACTGATGATTCTAACTGAAATAAGTCACACAGAAAAAGAAACATCATAAGATATCAGTAATACACGGAATGTAAACTTGGCTACACAGGAACTGAATTACAGAACAGAACAGGGTCTCAAATTTAGAAAACCAACTTATGCTTGCTTAAGGGGAAAGGTGAGTTGGGGTGCTGCATAAAACCAGAGATTGAAATGAGCACAGATAAAGTTCCTTAAGCCAAATATGGAATAGACAAGAGCTACTCCTTGCTCAACGAAATGGACTCAACACCCCATATTAAACGCCTAAGAATGTACCTGACTAGTAAGTATCTTAAAACCTATGGATTGCTATGTCTCCGAAAGAGAATCAAGCATGTGTACAGGGGCATAAACGCAGCAGTGATAGGATTGGAGAGGTTCGGTGAGCAAATGAAGACCCTTTGAAGTCATATTGCATGGTACCCATTCCACGGGTTTCAACTACCCAGGTTTAAGGTATTCTTCCTTCAGCTAAAACATGCATGTGGAACCTAGAGTATGATCAACCATGTGATCGGGAGACGTGTTCAAATATGTCTCAGTTTTCGTACCCTGGTACTCGGGTGCAACATTCCAGACGCTTTACTAACACTCTCCCCACTTGGAGAGTCAGTCCCTTTAACCTCCTGTTTGGCCCAGTTTGCAATTTCTGCGGAAGATGAACAGGAATAGCGAGAACCAATGAGAGACTAGCTGGAGGTGTCTGGACGGGCAAATTTAACTCTCATTTCCCACCAGGAAGAGGAATTAACCAAAGGCTCAGCGTGCCGTGCCGGAACCAGATTAGGGCCTGAAGACATCCTGCGGTGTTGCGGCCAGGCTCACAAGAAAGCGAGTTGAAGAAAGGAGCTCAGGGGCACTGTAATTCACAAACCTGCAGAGTTATAAATGACAGCTATCGTCCAAAAATAGACTGAAGTAAGGCTGCCAAGAGGACTTGAAAGCGGGGCAGAATTGCAGGAAACCGATTTCAGGAGGTAGACTGGAATTGCATTGAAAGCATAGGAAAAGAGGCAGAACGTCCACAATGATGCACTTGGCCAAAAAGGGCGTATGCGTTTTTTCCTGAATATATTCAGGAAAAAACGCATACGCCCTTTTTGGCCAACCAAGCAAGCTTGCAAAGGAAATCTGCACTACAATGAAGTCTCACTTCCCCCCGGTCAAAAGGGCCATCTGAAAAAAGTGTAAAATCCAGAAAGGCAGGACAGGCCATGGAGAACAGGGAGCCTTTATACGCTGATGGGCAGTGTGTGAACTGCCGAGAGCCACTCTGGAGAAGTGTATGGTGGTTCCTAAATCATCTAAAAAAGCAGAGCTACAGAGCATAGGACACTTCCAATCATGGGAGTATATCTAGGGAAGTCTAAAAATCAACAAGACACAAGCACACCACAGTTTAGGGCTACTCTGTTTACAAGAACCTCAACTTCAGTACACCTTAAATATCCCAGGAAAGAGAACAATGGATAAAGAAGATGTGGTACTTATGTACAATGGAATATCTCTTCACCATGAAATCAATGTAATAAGGCTAGTAGAAGGATAAAGAGTGGATTTAGGTCCGATAATACTACTTGAAATAAGTCAAACAGAAAAAGAAACATATCATAAGATATCACCTATAGAGGGAGGGTAAATATGGCTGCACAAGAAATGAATTACAGAACAGAACAGTGTCTCACATTTAGAAAACACACTTATGTCAGCTTAAGGGGAAAGGAGAGGTGGGGTGATGCATAAAACCAGAGTTTGAAATTAGCACAGATACCGTTCAATAAACCAAATAGGTATTAGACAAGATCTACACCTTGCTCAATGAACTGGCCTCAACACACCCTATACACCGCAGAGAAATATATCTGAGTAATAAGAATCTTAAAACCCATGTATTGATATATCTCCATAAGGGAATCAAGTGTGTGCAGAGCGGCACAAACACAGCAGTGAAAATGAGCTAAACCCCATTATAGAAATAAATTTTAAAAACAAAACGCAGAAACAATGAAAGAGAGAAAAATTCTTACAAAATTCGCTCAGGGGCTGTGATGCAACCTGGATTGACCACATATAAACCCACAGCTGGATAAGACATAAGGCTGGACACTTGGGGCTGAGAGGATTGGTGAGCTTTGGTGAGCAACTGCCGAAAGTTTAATGCAATACTTCATGCTACTCATTCCAAGGGTCCCAACACTCCAGGTTGAAGGGAATCTTCCTACAGCTAAACCATGCTTGGGAAACCCAGCGACTGGTATACCATATGATCGGGAAAGGTTTCTAAAACGCACCTCATTTTTCCTCTCCTGGGACTCCGGATCGACATTCCAGCCGCTTTACTAAAAACATCCCCACATGGAGAGTCAATGCCTTTAAGTTCTGGTATCGCACAGTCTGCAGTTAGTGCGGAGGATGAATGGGAATAGGGGGAACCAGTGAGAAACTAGCTGTAGCGGTTTCAATGGGCACATGTCACTCTAATTTCACATCAGTAAGAAGAATTAACCAAAGGCACAGCAAGGTGCCCCAGAAGAAGAATAGGGCCTGAAGGAATCCTGTGGTTATGAGGCAAGATCACAAAAATAAGAGCTGAAAAATGGAGCTAAGGGCCACTGCAAGTCAAAAACCTGCAGAGTTATAAAGGCCAACTATTTTCAAAAAATATATTGAGGTAAGGCTATGAAGCGGCAATGAAATCAAGGCAGAATTGCAGGAAACCAATTTCAGGAGGTAGACTGGAATTGCACTGAAAACATATGAAGAAAGTCAGAACCTCGACAATGATGCACTTGGCCAAAAAGGGCGTATGCGTTTTTCTCTGAATATATTCAGGTAAAAATGCATACGCCCTTTTTGGCCAACCAAGCAAGCTTGCAAAGGAAATCTGCACTACAATGAAGTCTCACTTCCCCCCGGTCAAAAGGGCCATCTGAAAAGAGTGTAAAATCCAGAAAGGCAGGACAGGCCATGGAGAACTGGGAGCCTTGTTATGCTGATGGACGGGGATGTAAATTGCCAACAGCCACTCGGAAGAAGTGTATGGTGTTTCCTGAAACATCTAAAAAACAAAGCAACAGAGCCTAGGGCACTTCCACTTATGGTCCTATAGCTTAGGGAAATTAAAATCAAAAAGACACAGCCACCCCAAAGTTTGGGACGGCTCTGTTTACAAGAACCTCGTTTACGGTACAAGTTCAATATCGCAGTAAGAGAAAAATGGATAAAGAAGTTGTGGTACTTACGTACAATGCAGTATCACTCAGCAATGAAATCTATGTCATCAGGCCCGGAGCAGCATAGTGAGTGGATTCAGGTATGATGATTCTAACTGAAATAAGTCACACAGAAAAAGAAACATCATAAGATATCACTAATACACGGAATGTAAACTTGGCTACACAGGAACTGGATTACAAAACAGAACAGGGTCTCACATTTAGAAAACCAACTTATGCTTGCTTAAGGGTAAAGGTGAGTTGGGGTGCTGCATAAAACCAGAGATTGAAATGAGCACAGATAAAGTTCCTTAAGCCAAATATGGAATAGACAAGAGCTACTCCTTGCTACACGAAATGGACTCAACACCCCATATTAAACGCCTAAGAATGTACCTGACTAGTAAGTATCTTAAAACCTATGGATTGCTATGTCTCTGAAAGAGAATCAAGCGTGTGTACAGGGGCATAAACGCAGCAGTGATAGGATTGGAGAGGTTCGGTGAGCAAATGAAGACCCTTTGAAGTCATATTGCATGGTACCCATTCCACGGGTCTCAACTCTCCAGGTTTAAGGTATTCTTCCTTCAGCTAAAACATGCATGTGGAACCCAGAGTATGATCCACCCTAACCCTTCCCCGAAGCCTTACCCTAACCCATTCCCTAGTCCTAACCCGTACGCTAACACTAACCCATGCCCTCACACGTACGCTCACCCTAAACCGTTTTCGTACCCGCACCTGGACCCTAAAACGTACTCAAACCCTAACCCTAACCCTAGCCCGAACCCTAACTCTAACACTTCCCCGGAGCCTTCCCCTCACCCGTCACCTAATCCTAACCCGAACGCTAACACTATACCGTGCCCTCACACGTACACTCCCCCTAAACCATTGTCATACGCTCATCTGGACCCTAAACCGTCCCCGTCACCTACACCTAACCCTAGTCCGAAACCTAACCCTAACCATTCTCCGAAGCCTTCCCCTCACCCGTCCCCTAATCCGAACCGTTACACTAACACTAACCTGTTCCCTCACACGTACGCTTCCCGTGAACCGTTGTCGTACCGTCACCTGGACCCTAAACCGTCCCCGTCCCATAACCCTAACCGTAGCCCGAACCCTAAACATAACCCTTCTCCGAAGCCTTCCCCTCACCCGTCCCATAATCCTAACCCGTACGCTAACACTAATCCATGCCCTCACACGTACGCTCCCCATGAACCGTTGTCGTACGCTCACCTGGACCCTAAACCGTCCCCGTCCCCTAACAATAACCTTAGCCCGAACCCTAACACTAAACCTTCCCCGAAGCCTTCCTCTCACCCGTCCTCTATTACTAAGCCGTACGCTAACACTAACCCGTGCCCTCACACGTATGCTCCCCCTAAAACGTTGTTGTACACTCACCTGGACCCTAAACAGTCCCCGTCCCCTAACACTAACCCTAGCCCGAACCGTAACCCTAACTCTTCCCCGAAGCCTTCCCCTCACCCGTCCCCTAATCCTAAGCCGTTTGCTAACACTAACCCGTGCCCTCACATGTACGCACCCCCTAAACGGTTGTCGTACCCTCACCTGGACCCTAAACCATCCCCGTCCCCTAACCCTAACCCTAGCCCGAACCCTAACCCTAACCCTTCCACGAAGCCTTACTTTCACCCGTCCCCTAATCCTAACCTGTACGCTAACACTAACAATTGCCCTCACACGTACGCTCCCCCTAAACCGTTGTCGTACCCTCACCTTGACCCTAAACCGTCCCTGTCCCCTAACGCTAACCCTAGACCGAACCCTAACCCTAACCCTTCACCGAAGCCCTCCCCTCACCCGTCCCCTAATCCGAACCCGTACACTAACACTAACCCGTGCCCTCACACGTACGCTCCCCGTGAACCGTTGTCGTAACCTCACCTGGACCCTAAACCGTCCCCGTCCCCTAACCCTAACCCTAGCCCGAAACCTAAACCTAACCATTCCCCGAAGCCTTCCCCTCACCCGTCCCCTAATCCTAACACATATGCTAACACTAAACTGTGCCCTCACATGTACGCTCCCCCTAAACCGTTGTCGTACCCTCCCCTGGACCCTAAACCGTCCCCGTCCCCTAACACTAAACCTAGCCCGAACCCTAACCCTAACCCTTCCCCGAAGCCTGACCCTCACCCGTCCCCTAATCCTAACCCGTACGCGAACACTAACCCGCGCCCTCACACGTACGCTCCCCCTAAAGCATTGTCGTACCCTCCCCTGGACCCTAAACCGTCCCCGTCCCCTAACACTAACCCTAGCCCGAACCCTAACCCTAACACTTCCCCGAAGCCTAACCCTCACCCGTCCCCTAATCCTAACCCGTACGCTAACACTAACCCGCGCCCTCACACGTACGCTCCCCCTAAAGCGTAGTCGTACCCTCCCGTGGACTCTAAACCGTCCCCGTCCCCTAAGCCTAACCCTAGCCCGAACCCTAACCCTAACCCTTCCCCGAAGCCTGACCCCCACCCGTCCCCTAATCCTAATCCGTAAGCGAAAACTAACCCGCGCCCTCACAGCTACGCTCCCCCAATTCGTTGCCGTACCCTCCCATGGACCCTAAACCGTCCCCGTCCCCTAACCCTAACCCTAGCCCGAACCATAACCCTAACCCTTCCCGAAGCCTGACCCTCACCCGAAACCTAATCCTAACCAGTACGCTAACACTAACCCGTGCCCTCAGACGTACGCTCCCCCTAAAGCGTTGTTGTACCCGCCCCTGGACCCTGTAACGTCCCCGTCCCCTAACCCTAACCCTAGCCTGAACCCTAACCCTAACCCTTCCCCGAAGCCTGACCCTCACCCGTCCCCTAAATCTAACCCGTACGCTAACACTAACCCGCGCCCTCACACGTACGCTCCCCCTAAAGCATTGTCGTACCATCCCCTGGACCCTAAACCGTCCCCGTCCTCTAACACTAACCCTAGCCCGAACCCTAACCCTAACCCTTCCCCGAAGCCTGACCCTCACCCGTCCCCTAATCCTAACCGGTACGCTAACACTAACCCGCGCCCTCACACATACGCTCCCCCTAAAGCGTTCCCGTACCCTCCCCTGGACCCTAAACCGTCCCCGTCCCCTAACCCTAACCCTAGCCCGAACCCTAACCCTAACCCTTCCCCGAAGCCTGACCCCCACCCGTCCCCTAATCCTAACACGTACGCTAACACTAACCCGCGCCCTCACATGTACGCTCCCCATAAAGCGTTGTCGTACCCTCCCCTTGACCCTAAACCGTCCCCGTCCCATAACACTAACCCTAGCCCGAACCCTAACCCTAACCCTTCCCCGAAGCCTGACCCTCACCCGTCCCCTAATTCTAACCCGTATACTAACACTAACCAGCGCCCTCACACGTACGCTCCCCCTAAAGCGTTGTCGTACCCTCCCCTGGACCCTAAACCGTCCCCGTCCCCTAAACTTAACCCTAGCCCGAACCCTAACCCTAACCGTTCCCCGAAGCCTGACCCTCACCCGTCCCCTAATCCTAACCGGTACGCTAACACTAACCCACACCCTCACACGTACGCTCCCCCTAAAACGTTGCCGTACCCTCACCTGGACCCTAAACCGTCCCCGTCCCCTAACCCTAACCCTAACCCGAACCCTAACCCTAACACTTCCCCAAAACCTGACCCTCACCCGTCCCCTAATCCTAACCCGTACGCTAACACTCACCCACGCACTGACACGCACGCTGCCCCTAAAGCGTTGCCGTACCCTCACTTGGACCCTAAACAGTCCCCGTCCCCTAACCCTAACCCTAGCCCGAACCCTAACCCTAACCCTTCCCCGAAGCCTGACCCTCACCCGTCCCCTAATCCTAACCCGTACGCTAACACTAACCCGCGCCCTCACACGAACGCTCCCCCTAAAGCGTTGCCGTACCCTCACCTGGACCCTAAACCGTCCCCGTCCCCTAACCCTAACCCTAGCCCGAACCCTAACCCTAACCCTTCCCCGAAGACTGACCCTCACCCGTCCCCTAATCCTAACCCGTACGCGAACACTAACCCGCGCCCTCACACGTACGCTCCCCCTAAAGAGTTGTCGTACACTCACCTGGACCCTAAAACGTCCCCGTCCCCTAACCCTAACCCTAGCCTGAACCCTAACCCTAACCCTTTCCCAAAGCCTGACCCTCACCCGTCCCCGAATCCTAACCCATACGCAAACACTAACCCGCGCCCTCACACGTACGCTCCCCCTAAAGCGTTGCCGTACCCTCCCCTGGACCCTAAACCATCCCCGTCCCTTAACCCTAACCCTAGCCCGAACCCTAACCCTAACCCTTTCCCGAAGCCTGACCTTCACACGTACCCTAATCCTAACCCGTACGCTAACAGTAACCCGCGCCCTCACACGTACGCTACCCCTAAAGCATTGTCGTACCCTCCCCTGGTCCCAAAACCGTCCCCGTCCCCTAACCCTAACCCTAGCCTGAACCCTAACCCTAACCCTTCCCCGAAGCCTGACCCTCACCCGTCCCCTAATCCTATCCCGTACGCTAACAATAACCCACGCCCTCACACGTACGCTCCCCCTAAAGCGTTGTTGTACCCTCCCCTGGACCCTAAAGCGTCCCCGTCCCCTAACCCTAACACTAGCCCGAACCCTAACTGTCGGGACCCGGCTCTGAATGTACCAAGATGTCTGTGCAAAGCCAAGGCTGACAGTACTGAGCAAAGCTAGTACTGGGAGGTACAAAATGGGAAAGCAAAGCTTCCCGAGAGGCGGTTCCCCTCAAGATTTCCCCAAGCAATTCCCTGGTTGTAAAGTGATGCTTATTGGGGTATTTTTGTTATGCAACATATTATGTTGTAATGCAGGATTTAAACCTAGACCACAGTATAGAGTAAAATGGAAACATTTGGTTTTGGTATAGGGGAAGATTTTTTGTAGATTGGGTATATAAGAAATTATATTGGGTTATGTGGGAAATAGCTAGAATTAAAATGATCATGGGATATGTAGATTTTAAAGATGCAGATAAAGCTATGCAAAGAAATAGATATAAAGCTTAATTGATTTGTTGCAGATATTTTAAGAATAGGTTAGGTCTTACAGTACGGTGCCCTGCGAGGTGGCCAATAATAGGAAGAGATACGATCTGGAAGTGGAACGGCAAGCCTGTGAAGGTAGAACATGGAGTACCCGGTGGGACTTGGACTGTTTGGTACTGACCTATAAAGAAAATAGCTTACGTGAGCCAAAAAATCACCAAGGTGTGAAAAACCGAAGAGATTGTGTTTGATTTCGTCGAAGTACAAAGAGACCACAGGAGCTGTGATCAGGATATGCTCCACCGCAGGAGACTGTGTGAGAAAAACATTAGTGAGATCATTGTGTGAACTGCTTATGTAAGCGGATGTTTTTTGTTAAAGTGGTTAATGTGTTATTGTTTGTGTAAGATTTTTGGCTCAAAAACAAAAAGGTTGTAAAAGATTAAAAGATGATATGAAAATAAGAATAAGGAACTGTAGAACTATAAATGCTGCAGCTTTTTGCTAATAAAATGTCAGATCCTTGCATCCAAGAAGAGGTGTCTTGAGTTCTGTCCTCGCCGAAGCCGTCCTCCCCTCAGGCAATCCTGTACCGCTGGGGCTGGTCCTCGGCAAGTGGCGCCCGAACAGGGACCTGAAGGGGTAAGTATAATATTCGGACGGATAGGAGTCTCACCATAGGGTGCTGCAGACCCCCAGTTAAAGGAAAACTGGTAAGTGAAGGTGAGTAATAGGTACTAATATGGGACATGCTGAGTCTAAAGAGAGACTATTATTTATTGATATTATTAAGCATATGCTGCATAGACGAGGTATTAAGGTTACTAGCAAACAGTTAACTCAATTTTTTCAGTTTGTGCAAGAGCAATGCCCTTGGTTTCCTGAACAGGGTTCGGTAAATTTAGAGACCTGGCAGAAGGTAGGACAAACTTTGCAGGTATATTACACCCATTTTGGGCCTGAAAAAGTTCCTGTAGACACTTTTGCTTTGTGGAATTTAATTAGGGAAAGTATTGCTCCCCTGCCTGAGGGTCAAAAAAACCCTTATAAATACCCTCCTAATGTTGATGAAAGTACTCCATTGCTTCCTCCGAAACCTCCGCCCGATGAGGGTGAAGTTTTAGCTGCAGCTTTTAAAGATTGTGTTACTAAAGACAGTGATTCAGAGGTTGAGGATGACTCAAAACCTGAGAAATCGAATGTTTTTGCCGATCCGCCTTTTGATGATGAATTACCTAGGGCAGATGAAGATGATTTAGATGCTGCAGCCTTTGATTATGAAAGGAAAAAACATGAATCTTTACAAGTACTTCCTACTATTGAGGAAACTAAATTGACTAAAAAAGAAACTTTGAAAGTTCCGTTTTCTATGCCAATTTCTCAGAATCATACTTCCTTAAAATCGAAGTTTAAAATTAACAAATATGCTAGGGGTCCTCCACCACCTCCTTCTTTTAATAAAATACAATCTTTATACAAGAAATCTAAAAGGATACAAGGTGAGGAGGATGATTATGCTTTTGCTGCATGTTTTCCTGTGTTATATGAAGGAAACTTTGATGAAGAAGTACATTGGGATCCTTTGCCTTTAAAATTATTAAAAGAGTTGAAGAAGGCCTGTGTTGATTACGGTCCCTTAGCTCCATATACTATTACTCTTTTAGATGCATTAGCTAATAGATGGATGACTCCATATGATTGGTTTCAAGTAACTAAAGCCTGTTTGTCTGGTGGTCAATATTTATTATGGAAAACTGAATATGAAGATTTAGTGGCAAAACAATATGCCTTAAATAAAAAAAGAGATAGATATGCTATTACAAAAGATATGTTGTTAGGAGAGGGAGACTATGATACAGCAGAGCAACAAATGCATATGGGTAAGGAAGCCTTATGGCAAGTAACAACCTGTGCAATTAATGCGTGGAAGGCATTGCCTATAACAGCTGGAAAAGCTTCCTCCTTATCAGATATTAGACAAAGATCTGAAGAACCATATGAGGACTTTGTTTCTCGGTTACTTATGGAAATAAAAAGAGTTATAATAGATGAAGATGCTGCCACTATGCTGGCCAGACAGCTGGCTTTTGAAAATGCCAATCCAGTATGTCAAAATTTGATTCGTCCTATTAGAAAAACTGGTAATATATCAGATTTTATTAAACAGTGTTCAGATATTGGTCCCTCCTTTATGCAAGGAATAGCTATTGCAGCAGCTCTTAAGGGGGAGACTCTTCCTCAGTGTATGATGAATATGATGCAGAAACCTGGAATTAGATCTAAAAAAGGGAATGTTTGTTATGCTTGCGGAGAAGCTAATCACTTTAGTAGAGAATGTCCAAAAAGAACATCAAATCCCACAGCTGGGGGATTACCTCTTCCCCCTACTGGATTGGGCGTTCCCCGAACTCCATGTCAAAGATGTGGAAAAAGAAACCATTGGACTAAATTATGTCGTAGCAAATACCATAAAGATGGTTATTTATTGCCCTCCAATGGAACATCTATAATGCCACAAAATGGGGCTCAAATTACTTGCCCCTCAACCTCTATGGTTCCTGCGACGTCAATAAACATGCCAATAAATCATAATTCGGGAAACCTGTCTCGGGCCATACCCCGGGGCCAACAAACAATAGGGGCAATGCATCAGACTCTCAATCCTTTTTTTCCCTCCGATCAGTCAGCGAGCTGTTTAGAGCAACCCCAGGGAGTGCAGGACTGGACCTCTGTGCCTCCACCGCAACAATATTAACACCAGACTCTCCTGTTATTAAGATACCTACAGGGGTAAAAGGACCACTGCCTAATGGAGTGATGGGCCTGATAGTAGGGCGAAGCTCTGCCTCTTTGTCAGGTATTAATGTTATTCCCGGAGTAATAGATTCAGATTATACAGGGGAGATTCAAATAATAGTGTCCCCCTCTATTAAAACACAACAGATATTTGCAGGACAACGAATTGCACAATTGTTATTGTTACCATATTATAAAATGGGGAAAGAATTAAGCTCAGAAGATAGAAAAGAAAAGGGTTTTGGGTCAAGTGATATGGCTTTTTGGGTTCAAGAAATTACTAAAAAGAGACCCTTAAAAACTTTAAAAATAAATGGAAAAAATATACAAGGATTATTAGATACTGGGGCAGATGCCTCTTGTATAGCTGGAAAGGATTGGCCGGCTGCCTGGCCCACTGAACATACTGAAAATATGTTGACTGGATTAGGAACAGCTCCGGCTGTAGCTAGGAGTGCTCAGATACTTAACTGGGAAAATGTTGCTAATAGGCAGGCAGGCACCTTTTGTCCTTATGTAATACCAGGATTGCCTATTTCCTTATGGGGAAGAGATATTTTGACACAAATGGGAATGCTTTTATATAGTCCTGATGATTGGGTGTCATCAGAAATGATAAAGATGGGATATGATCCGGATAAGGGCTTAGGAAAAAATCAGGAGGGACAATTATTTCCAATAGTTGCAAAATCAAAAATTGATAAATGTGGAATAGGATATCCAAATTTATAAAGGGGGCCATTGTTCTAAAAGCAGCTGATCCAATAGTATGGCTGTCTGACGAGCCAATATGGGTGGAAAAATGGCCCCTAACAGCTGAAAAATTAACAGCTGCAAAATTATTGGTGGAACAACAATTATTAGCAGGACATATTGAGCCTTCTACAAGTCCTTGGAATACTCCCATATTTGTTATTAAAAAGAAATCTGGAAAATGGAGATTATTACAAGATTTAAGAGCTATTAATAAAACTATGGAAACAATGGGTGCCTTACAGCCCGGCCTGCCTTCTCCAGTTGCTATTCCCAAATATTATTCCATTATAGTAATTGATTTACAAGATTGCTTTTTTACTATACCTTTAAATGAAAATGATAGAAAACGATTTGCTTTTAGTGTGCCTTCTTCCAATTTTAATAGACCTTACCAACGTTATCAATGGAAGGTTTTACCTCAAGGGATGAAGAATAGTCCCACCTTATGTCAGAAATATGTTGACCAAGCTATATGTTCAATTAGACAAAAATATAAAGAGATATATATTATACATTATATGGATGATATTTTATTAGCTGGAGAGGATAGAGCTGTTTTACATGATATATTGCAAAAATTGATAGAGGCTTTAGAAAAATATGGATTAAAGGTAGCCCCTGAAAAAATTCAAACTGAACCTCCTTATAATTATTTAGGGAGAATAATACAGGAGTTTACTATTCATCATATACCTTTTCAGTTAAGAATTGATAATTTAAAGACCTTGAATGATTTTCAAAAATTTTTGGGAGATATTAATTGGATCAGACCCCTGTTAAAAATATCAACCATGGAATTAAAACCCTTGTTTCAAATTTTACAAGGGGATTCTGATCCTTTGTCTCCCAGAGAATTAACTGAAGAAGGAAAATTAGTTATACAAAAAGTAGAGGAAGCTTTGCAGAATACCTTTTTACAAAAAGTAGATTATAAAAAGCCATGGGAATTGGTAATATTGTCCACCCCTGTAATACCTACGGGAATATTATGGCAGGATGGTCCCTTGGAGTGGGTACACTTAGCAGCTAATCCTAAAAAAATTGTTGCTTCATACCCATTTATGGTAAGTTTAATTATCATAAAAGGAAGGAAAAGGAGTAGAGAATTGTTCGGGAAAGATGTGGATAATATTATTGTTCCCTATAATAAAGAACAATTAGAAGCCTTGTTAATGTTTGAAGATTATTTGGGAATTGCTTTAATGGCTTATACAGGACAAATATTGTATCATTTGCCAAAGAATAATTTATTACAGTTTTTTAAAGATAATGCTGTTATATTTCCAGTATGGTATAGAAAAGAACCTTTGGAGGAGGCTGTATTAGTGTTTACTGATGGCTCTTCAACAGGAAAGGCAGCTTATATTATTGGAAAAGAAAGATATAGTTTAAAAACAGAAGGATGTTCTGCACAGCAATCTGAAATAATGGCAGTAATTGAAGTATTGAAGAAAACACGAAATTGTAAAATTAATTTATATACGGATTCATTATATATAGTTAAATTGTTTCCAGCTATAGAAACAGCAACTTTTCCTGATAATAAAAGTAATATTATATTATTACTTAAGTTACTGCAAGAAAATCTTTGGTTAAGACGACAACCCTATTTTATAGGACATGTAAGAGCTCATTCTGGATTACCTGGATCCATATCTATTGGAAATGCAATGGCAGATGCTTTGACAAAGGTTTATGTGATAGAAGAAGATAAATTAAAACAAGCTATAGATTCTCATAAATTACATCATCAAAATGCAGCCGCTTTAAGGTATCAGTTTGGCTTGACTCGAGAAGCTGCAAGAGAAATTGTTAAAAATTGTAATGCTTGCCCTACTCATATTACTGTGTTACAACAGGGAGTAAATCCCCGTGGATTACGTGCAAATGATTTGTGGCAGATGGATGTTACTCATGTTTCTAGCTTTGGGAAATTATCCTATGTACATGTGTGTGTGGATACTTATTCTCATGTTATAATAGCAACGGCTAGAGCTGGCGAAGCTTATAAAGATGTGTGTCAGCATTTAATGTTTTGCTTTGGATATTTGGGAATTCCCCGAAGAATTAAAACTGATAATGGTCCGGCTTATGCCTCCAAAGCCTTTTATCATTTTTGTCAACAATTTGGAATTTCTCATAGTATGGGAATTCCCTATAACCCACAGGGACAAGCTATAGTTGAAAGAAGTAATCAGATGCTAAAAGTAATGTTAGCAAAGCTACAAGAAGGAGAGATGAAATATTTCTCTCCTCATCAAAGATTGAATCATGCTATGTTTGTGTTAAATTATTTAAATATAAATAGCATTGGGAAAACCCCCATGATGGTACATTGGGAAAGAAAAGAAGGTTTAAAAAGACCTATGGTATTTTGGAAAAATGTTTTAACAGGTAAATGGAATGGACCAGATGTTTTATTAACAAGTGGTAGAGGATATGCTTGTGTGTTTCCCCAGAATTTTGATTCACCTGTTTGGATACCAGACCGTCTGGTAAGACATCCCGTGGTGGGGAACTTAACACAGCGAATAACAGGAAATTCTGCTGACGAACAAAATGTCAAATCAAGCGTTAAAGAAAGTGAAACCAGACATAGAGCCTGTGAAACAACTGATTTCCCCACTTCAGCAGCTTTCTTTTGAATCAAAATGTAACAAGGAAGTTCAAACCTCCTCTCTGTCTTTAGGGTCTAAAGCTTTATCATTTAATAAAGGGAGTCAGAGAGGAAGCAAGCGCCGATATGCTGCGTCCACCTTAGATGCCCCCGAAGTCACCTGGGGGGCTATTAAAAGGCTGTGTAATAATGCTGAGGCTGTGGTAAATACTCAAGGTTTACCGCTCACTACCTGTAATTTTTTTATGGCTCTTTTGACCTTGCTTTCAGTTCAGGTAAGTGCTAATACAACCTATTGGGCTTATTTTCCTGATCCGCCTATATTACATGCTGTTACTTGGAAGGATTCTGCTATTGCAGTGTCTTCATCTTTGTCAGAATTGACAGATGGTATAAAGGGAATACAAAATTATGGGCAATTTGTAATAAATAGAAATTATACGTTTAAAGGGCAAACTAATTTTCCACCAATTTGTTTTTATGTAAAGAAATATAGCTTAGATAAAGGAAAAAATGGATGTTTGCCGGTAAGTGATTTTGGCTTATTAACAGATTCTCCTAAGGAGCCTTCAGGCAAAGATAAAACCACCAGACACTTATGGTCTTTAATAGGAAAGTTTGTAGATTCAGGTACTAAAGGAGAATCAAAAATCCATCCATCTAAATATCCTGATTGTGATATTATACCAGATAAAGCAATAGATGAATGGAGAGGAATAGATATTAATGTTGGGTTTCCATCTTGGGTTTATTGCATGCATAATACGGAAGCCAAAATTGTTATTCCCGGGAGTAAATATTATGTTTCTGATTGGAGTATGGATAAGCCTGATAGTGATTATAGACAGTATTTACAACATGTAATACGATATAACTGGAAGGACTCTTTAATTCCTTCTCCTTTAAGAATTAATAGATGGAATAGTTTTGGTTGGATAGCACCTATGTATACCTTTAATCATAAAAATAATGTTTATATACAACCTCAATTATGGAGATTATTATTAGCTGTAGAAAATGTGACATTGAAGAGACCAAATGCTAAGGAAAATGTATATTATGTACAAACTTGTGTTATGTCTCCATATGTTTTATTGTTAACTAATAAGTCTGATAATTTGCAGATTGTACGAAAATATCATAGATTTCATGTGTTATGTACAGAATGTATGTTGACCACCTGTATAATACCCAATATGAAAGTTCAAATTATTATGTTGTTAAAAAAAACCTGCTTATATTATGTTGCCAGTTACTTTAGAGGAATCTTGGTATAGTGATAAAGGTGTAGAAGTTATTAAAAGGGTTAGTGAATTAATGAGGCCTAAAAGATTTGTTGCTACTTTAATTTTAGGAATATCTGCTTTAATAGGGATTGTAAGTTCTTTTTCCTTAGCAACGTATACATTAGTTAAGGAAATACAAACCGCTCAATATGTTAATGATTTGTCCAAAAATATATCCTTGGCCCTAGCAACTCAAGAAGCTATAGATAGAAAGTTAGAAAATAAAGTTGATGCATTAGAGGAAGCAGTTTTGCATGTAGGTCAAGAGCTAACGGCTCTGAAAATAAGATTATCTCTTACTTGTCATGCAAGGTTTTCTTGGGTTTGTGTAACACCGTTAATAGTAAATGAATCAGAATATACCTGGGAAAAGATACAAATGCACATTTTAAATGTTTGGAATTCCAGTGATATAGGAATAGATTTAAATAAGCTGCATCAACAGATACATGATATTGCCTCCTCTCAGTTAAACATTAATCCATCTAAAATTGCAGAAGAAATGTTTCAAAATATGAGAAATTTTTTTCAAGAGAATTCTTTTACCCATATGTTGATAAATTATGGAGCAGCTGGCATTGTAATAATTTTGCTTTTAATTTGTTTTCCAGTCTTTCTCAGATTGATCCAGACCGCCTTAAAGAGCGTCTATCGGACCAAATTGGAATTGCATACCCTTTATTTAAAAAATAAAAAAGGGGGAGATGTCGGGACCCGGCTCTGAATGTACCAAGAGGTCTGTGCAAAGCCAAGGCTGACAGTACTGAGCAAAGCTAGTACTGGGAGGTACAAAATGGGAAAGCAAAGCTTCCCGAGAGGCGGTTCCCCTCAAGATTTCCCCAAGCAATTCCCTGGTTGTAAAATGATGCTTATTGGGGTATTTTTGCTATGCAACATATTATGTTGTAATGCAGGATTTAAACCTAGACCACAGTATAGAGTAAAATGGAAACATTTGGTTTTGGTATAGGGGAAGATTTTTTGTAGATTGGGTATATAAGAAATTATATTGGGTTATGTGGGAAATAGCTAGAATTAAAATGATCATGGGATATGTAGATTTTAAAGATGCAGATAAAGCTATGCAAAGAAATAGATATAAAGCTTAATTGATTTGTTGCAGATATTTTAAGAATAGGTTAGGTCTTACAGTACGGTGCCCTGCGAGGTGGCCAATAATAGGAAGAGATACGATCTGGAAGTGGAACGGCAAGCCTGTGAAGGTAGAACATGGAGTACCCGGTGGGACTTGGACTGTTTGGTACTGACCTATAAAGAAAATAGCTTACGTGAGCCAAAAAATCACCAAGGTGTGAAAAACCGAAGAGATTGTGTTTGATTTCGTCGAAGTACAAAGAGACCACAGGAGCTGTGATCAGGATATGCTCCACCGCAGGAGACTGTGTGAGAAAAACATTAGTGAGATCATTGTGTGAACAGCTTATGTAAGCGGATGTTTTTTGTTAAAGTGGTTAATGTGTTATTGTTTGTGTAAGATTTTTGGCTCAAAAACAAAAAGGTTGTAAAAGATTAAAAGATGATATGAAAATAAGAATAAGGAACTGTAGAACTATAAATGCTGCAGCTTTTTGCTAATAAAATGTCAGATCCTTGCATCCAAGAAGAGGTGTCTTGAGTTCTGTCCTCGCCGAAGCCGTCCTCCCCTCAGGCAATCCTGTACCGCTGGGGCTGGTCCTCGGCACCTAACCCTAACACTTCCCTGAAGCCTGACCCTCACCCGTCCCCTAATCCTAACCCGTACGCCAACACTAACCCGCGCCCCCACACGCACGCTCCCCCTACAGCGTTGCCATACCCTCACCTGGACCCTAAACCGTCCCCGTCCCCTAACCCTAACCAGAGTCCGAACCCTAAACCTAACACTTCCCCGAAGCCTGACCCTCACCCGTCCCCTAATCCTAACCCGTAAGCTAACACTAACCCGCGTCCTCACACGCATGCTCCCCCTAAAGCGTTGCTGTACCCTCACCTGGACCCTAAACCGTCCCCGTCCCCTATCCCTAACCCGGGCCCGAACCCTAACCCTAACCCTTCCCCGAAGCCTGACCCTCACCCGTCCCCTAATCCTAGCACGTACGATAACACTAACCCGTGCCCTCACACGCACGCTCCCCCTAAAGCGTTGCCGTACGCTCACCTGGACCCTAAACCGTCCCCGTCCCCTAACCCTAACCCTAGCCCGAACCCTAACCCTAACCATTCCCCGAAACCTGACCCTAACCCGTCCCCTAATCCTAACCCGTATGCTAACAATAACCCGCGCCCTCACACGCACGCTCCCCCTAAAGCGTTGTCGTACCCTCCCCTAGACCCTAAACCGTCCCCGTCCCTTAAACCTAACCCTAGCCCGAACACTAACCCTAACCCTTCCCCGAAGCCTGACCCTCACCCGTCCCCTAATCCTAACCCGTACGCGAACACTAACCCGTGCCCTCACACGCACGCTCTCCCTAAAGCGTTGTCGTACCCTCCCCTGGACCCTAAACCGTCCCCGTCCCCTAACCCTAACCCTAGCCGAAACCCTAACCCAACCCTTCCCAGAAGCCTGACACTCACCCGTCCACTAATCCTAACCCGTACGCTAACACTAACCCGCGCCCTTACACGTACGCTCCCCCTAAAGCGTTGCTGTACCCTCCCCTGGACCCTAAACCGTCCCCGTCTCCTAACCCTAACCCTAGCCCGAACCCTAACCCTAACCATTCCCCGAAGCCTGACCCTCACCCGTCCCCTAATCCTAACCCGTACGCGAACACTAACCCGCGCCCTCACACGTACGCTCCCCCTAAAGCGTTGTTGAACCCTCCCCTAGACCCTAAACCGTCCCCTAACCCTAACCCTAACCCTAGCCCGAACCCTAACCCTAACCCTTCCCGAAGCCTGACCCTCACCCGTCCCATAATCCTAACACGTACGCGAACACTAACATGCGCCCTCACACGTACGCACCACCTAAGGCGTTGTCGTAACCTCCCCTTGACCCTAAACCGTCCCCGTCCCCTAACCTTAACCTTAGCCCGAACCCTAACCCTAACCCTTCCCCGAAGCCTGACCCTCACCCGTCCCCTAATCCTAACACGTACGCTAACACTAACCGCGCCCTCACACGTACGCTCCCCCTAAAGCGTTGTCGTACACTCCCCTGGACTCTAAACCGTCCCCGTCCCCTAAGCCTAACCCTAGCCCGAACCCTAACCCTAACCTTTCCCCGAAGCCTGACCCCCACCCGTCCCCTAATCCTAACCCGTAAGCGAAAACTAACCCGCGCCCTCACACCTACGCTCCCGCAATTCGTTGCCGTACCCTCCCATGGACACTAAACCGTCCCCATCCCCTAACCCTAACCCTAGCCCGAACACTAACCCTAACCCTTCCCCGAAGCCTGACCCTCACCCGAAACCTAATCCTACCAGTACGCTAACACTAACCCGCGTCCTCAGACGTACGCTCCCCCTAAAGCGTTGTCGTACCCTCCCCTGGACCCTAAACAGTCCCCGTCCCCTAACCCTAACCCTAGCCCGATACCTAACCCTAACCCTTCCCCGAAGCCTGACCCTCACCCGTCCCCTAATCCTAACCCGTACGCGAACACTAACCCGCGCCCTCACACGTACGCTCCCCCTAAAGCGTTGTTGTACCCGCCCCTGGACCCTATACCGTCCCCGTCCGCTAACCCTAACCCTAGCCTGAACCCTAACCCTAACCCTTCCCTGAAGCCTGACCCTCACCCGTCCCCTAAATCTAACCCGTACGCTAACACTAACCAGCGCCCTCACACGTACGCTCCCCCTAAAGCATTGTCTTACCCTCCCCTGGACCCTAAACAGTCCCCGTCCCCTAACACTAACCCTAGCCTGAACCCTAACCCTAAACCTTCCCCGAAGCCTGAACGTCACCCGTCCCCTAATCCTAACCCGTACGCTAACACTAACCTTCGTCCTGACACGTACGCTCCCCCTAAAGCATTGTCGTACCCTCCCCTGGACTCTAAACCGTCCCCGTCCCCTAAGCCTAACCCTAGCCCGAACCCTAACCCTAACCCTTCCCCGAAGCCTGACACCCACCCGTCCCCTAATCCTAACCCGTAAGCGAAAACTAACCCGCGCCCTCACAGCTACGCTCCCCCAATTCGTTGCCGTACCCTCCCATGGACCCTAAACCGTCCCCGTCCCCTAACCCTAACCCTAGCCTGAACCCTAACCCTAACACTTCCTCGAAACCTGACCCTCACCCGAAACCTAATCCTAACCAGTACGCTAACACTAACCCGCGCCCTCAGACGTACGCTCCCCCTAAAGCGTTGTCGTGCCCTCCCCTGGACCCTAAACCGTCCCCGTCCCCTAACCCTAACCCTAGCCCGAACCCTAACCCTAACCCTTCCCCGAAGCCTGACCCTCACCCGTCCCCTAATCCTAACCCGTACACTAACACTAACCCGCGCCCTCACACGGCGCGCTCCCCCTAAAGCCTTGCTGTACCCTCACCTGACCCTAAACCATCCCCGTCCCATAACCCTAACCCTAGCCCGAACCCTAACCCTAACCCTTCCCCGAAGCCTGACCCTCACCCGTCCCCTAATCCTAACCCGTACGCTAACACTAACCCGCGCCCTCACACGTACGCTCCCCCTAAAGCGTTGCCGTACCCTCCCCTGTACCTTAAACCGTCCCCGTCCCCTAACCCTAACCCTAGCCCGAACCCTAACCCTAACCCTTCCCCGAAGCCTGACCCTCACCCGTCCCCAATCCTAACCCGTACGCGAACACTAACCCGCGTGCTCACATGTACGCTCCCCCTAAAGCATTGTCGTACACTCACCTGGACCCTAAAACGTCCCCGTCCCCTAACCCTAACCCTAGCCTGAACCCTAACCCTAACCCTTTCCCAAAGCCTGACCCTCACCCGTCCCCTAATCCTAACCCATACGCAAACACTAACCCGCGCCCTCACATGCACGCTCCCCCTAAAGCATTGCCGTACCCTCCCCTGGTCCCTAACCGTCCCCGTCCCCTAACCCTAACCCTAGCCCGAACCCTAACCCTAACCCTTCCCCGAAGCCTGACCCTCACCCGTCCCCTAATCCTAACCGTAGGCCGAACCCTAACCCACGCCCTCACAGTACGCTCCCCTAAAGCGCTGCCGTCCCCTCCCCTGGACCCTAAACCGTCCCCGTCCCCTACCCTAACCCGTAGACCGAACCCTCACCCTAACCCTTCCCCGAAGCCTGACCCTCACCCGTCCCCGTCCCCTAATCCTAACCCGTACGCCTAACACTAACCCTGCCCCTCACACGCACGCTTCCCCTAAAGCGTTTGGCCGTACCCTCACCTGGACCCTAAACCGTCCCCGAAACCCTAACCCATAACCCTAGCCCGAAACACTAACCCTAACCCTTCCCCGAAGCCTGACCCTCACGCCGTCCCCTAATTCCTAACCCGTACGCTAACACTACTCCATGCCCCTCACACGCACGCTCCCCCCTAAAGCGTTGTCCGTACCCTCACCTGGACTCTAAAGCCGTCCCCGTCCCCTAACCCTAACCCTAGCCCTTCCCCGAAGCCTGACCCTCACCCGTCCCCTAATCCTAACCCGTACGCTAACACTAACCTGCGCCCTCACACGTACGCTTCCCCTAAAGCGTTGTCGTACCCTCACCTGGACCCTAAACCGTCCCCGTCCCCTAAGCCTAACCCTAGCCCGAACCCTAACCCTAACCCTTCCCCGTAGCCTGATCCTCACCCGTCCCCTAATCCTAACCCGTACGCCAACACTAACCCGCGCCCTCACACGCACGCTTCCCCTAAAGCGTTGCCGTACCCTCACCTGGACCCTAAACCGTCCCCGTCCCCTAACCCTAACCCTAGCCCGAACCCTAACCCTAACCCTTCACCGAAGCCTGACCCTCACCCGTCCCCTAATTCTAACCCGTACGCTAACACTAACTCGCACCCTCACACGTACGCTCCCCCTAAAGCGTTGCCGTACCCTCACCTGGACCCTAAACCGTCCCCGTCCCCTAATCCTAACCCTAGACCGAACCCTAACACTAACCCTTCCCCGAAGCCTGACCCTCACCCGTCCCCTAATCCTAACCCGTACGCTAACACTAACCTGCGCCCTCATATGCACGCTCCCCCTAAAGCGTTGCCGTACCCTCACCTGGACTCTAAACCGTCCCCGTCCCCTAACCCTAACCCTAGCCCGAACCCTAACCCTGACGCTTCCCCGAAGCCTGACCCTCACCCGTCCCCTAATCCTAACCTGTACGCCAACACTAACCCGCGCCCTCACACGCACGCTCCCCCTAAAGCGTTGCCGTACCCTCACTTGGACCCTAACCCGTCCCCGTCCCCTAACCCTAACCCTAGCCCGAACCCTAACCCTGAAGCTTCCCCGAAGCCTGACCCTCACCCGTCCCCTAATCCTAACCCGTACGCTACACTAACGCGCGCCCTCACACGCACGCTCCCCCTAAAGCGTTGCCGTACCCTCACCTGGACCCTAAACCGTCCCCGTCCCCTAACACTAACCCTAGCCCGAAACCCTAACCCTAACCCTTCCCCGAAGCCTGACCCTCACCCGTCCCCTAATCCTAACCCGTACACTAACACTAACCCGCGACCTCACACGCACGCTCCCCCTAAAGCGTTGCCGTACCCTCACATGGACCCTAACCGTCCCCCGTGCCCTAACCCTAACCCTAGCCCGAACCCTAACCCTGACCCTTCCCCGAAGCCTGACCCTCACCCGTCCCCTAATCCTAACCCGTACGCTAACACTAACCCGCGCCCTCACACGCACGCTCCCCCTAAAGCGTTGCCGTACCCTCACCTGGACCCTAAACCGTCCCCGTCCCCTAACCCTAACCCTAGCCCGAACCCTAACCCTAACCCTTCCCCGAAGCCTGACCCTCACCCGTCCCCTAATCCTAACCCGTACGCTAACACTAACCCGCGCCCTCACACGCACGCTCCCCCTAAAGCGTTGCCGTACCCTCACCTGGACCCTAAACCGTCCCCGTCCCCTAACCCTAACCCTAGCCCGAACCCTAACCCTAACCCTTCCCCGAAGCCTGACCCTCACCCGTCCCCTAATCCTAACCCGTACGCTAACACTAACCCGCGCCCTCACACGCACGCTCCCCCTAAAGCGTTGCCGTACCCTCACCTGGACCCTAAACCGTCCCCGTCCCCTAACCCTAACCCTAGCCCGAACCCTAACCCTAACCCTTCCCCGAAGCCTGACCCTCACCCGTCCCCTAATCCTAACCCGTACGCTAACACTAACCCGCGCCCTCACACGCACGCTCCCCCTAAAGCGTTGCCGTACCCTCACCTGGACCCTAAACCGTCCCCGTCCCCTAACCCTAACCCTAGCCCGAACCCTAACCCTAACCCTTCCCCGAAGCCTGACCCTCACCCGTCCCCTAATCCTAACCCGTACGCTAACACTAACCCGCGCCCTCACACGCACGCTCCCCCTAAAGCGTTGCCGTACCCTCACCTGGACCCTAAACCGTCCCCGTCCCCTAACCCTAACCCTAGCCCGAACCCTAACCCTAACCCTTCCCCGAAGCCTGACCCTCACCCGTCCCCTAATCCTAACCCGTACGCTAACACTAACCCGCGCCCTCACACGCACGCTCCCCCTAAAGCGTTGCCGTACCCTCACCTGGACCCTAAACCGTCCCCGTCCCCTAACCCTAACCCTAGCCCGAACCCTAACCCTAACCCTTCCCCGAAGCCTGACCCTCACCCGTCCCCTAATCCTAACCCGTACGCTAACACTAACCCGCGCCCTCACACGCACGCTCCCCCTAAAGCGTTGCCGTACCCTCACCTGGACCCTAAACCGTCCCCGTCCCCTAACCCTAACCCTAGCCCGAACCCTAACCCTAACCCTTCCCCGAAGCCTGACCCTCACCCGTCCCCTAATCCTAACCCGTACGCTAACACTAACCCGCGCCCTCACACGCACGCTCCCCCTAAAGCGTTGCCGTACCCTCACCTGGACCCTAAACCGTCCCCGTCCCCTAACCCTAACCCTAGCCCGAACCCTAACCCTAACCCTTCCCCGAAGCCTGACCCTCACCCGTCCCCTAATCCTAACCCGTACGCTAACACTAACCCGCGCCCTCACACGCACGCTCCCCCTAAAGCGTTGCCGTACCCTCACCTGGACCCTAAACCGTCCCCGTCCCCTAACCCTAACCCTAGCCCGAACCCTAACCCTAACCCTTCCCCGAAGCCTGACCCTCACCCGTCCCCTAATCCTAACCCGTACGCTAACACTAACCCGCGCCCTCACACGCACGCTCCCCCTAAAGCGTTGCCGTACCCTCACCTGGACCCTAAACCGTCCCCGTCCCCTAACCCTAACCCTAGCCCGAACCCTAACCCTAACCCTTCCCCGAAGCCTGACCCTCACCCGTCCCCTAATCCTAACCCGTACGCTAACACTAACCCGCGCCCTCACACGCACGCTCCCCCTAAAGCGTTGCCGTACCCTCACCTGGACCCTAAACCGTCCCCGTCCCCTAACCCTAACCCTAGCCCGAACCCTAACCCTAACCCTTCCCCGAAGCCTGACCCTCACCCGTCCCCTAATCCTAACCCGTACGCTAACACTAACCCGCGCCCTCACACGCACGCTCCCCCTAAAGCGTTGCCGTACCCTCACCTGGACCCTAAACCGTCCCCGTCCCCTAACCCTAACCCTAGCCCGAACCCTAACCCTAACCCTTCCCCGAAGCCTGACCCTCACCCGTCCCCTAATCCTAACCCGTACGCTAACACTAACCCGCGCCCTCACACGCACGCTCCCCCTAAAGCGTTGCCGTACCCTCACCTGGACCCTAAACCGTCCCCGTCCCCTAACCCTAACCCTAGCCCGAACCCTAACCCTAACCCTTCCCCGAAGCCTGACCCTCACCCGTCCCCTAATCCTAACCCGTACGCTAACACTAACCCGCGCCCTCACACGCACGCTCCCCCTAAAGCGTTGCCGTACCCTCACCTGGACCCTAAACCGTCCCCGTCCCCTAACCCTAACCCTAGCCCGAACCCTAACCCTAACCCTTCCCCGAAGCCTGACCCTCACCCGTCCCCTAATCCTAACCCGTACGCTAACACTAACCCGCGCCCTCACACGCACGCTCCCCCTAAAGCGTTGCCGTACCCTCACCTGGACCCTAAACCGTCCCCGTCCCCTAACCCTAACCCTAGCCCGAACCCTAACCCTAACCCTTCCCCGAAGCCTGACCCTCACCCGTCCCCTAATCCTAACCCGTACGCTAACACTAACCCGCGCCCTCACACGCACGCTCCCCCTAAAGCGTTGCCGTACCCTCACCTGGACCCTAAACCGTCCCCGTCCCCTAACCCTAACCCTAGCCCGAACCCTAACCCTAACCCTTCCCCGAAGCCTGACCCTCACCCGTCCCCTAATCCTAACCCGTACGCTAACACTAACCCGCGCCCTCACACGCACGCTCCCCCTAAAGCGTTGCCGTACCCTCACCTGGACCCTAAACCGTCCCCGTCCCCTAACCCTAACCCTAGCCCGAACCCTAACCCTAACCCTTCCCCGAAGCCTGACCCTCACCCGTCCCCTAATCCTAACCCGTACGCTAACACTAACCCGCGCCCTCACACGCACGCTCCCCCTAAAGCGTTGCCGTACCCTCACCTGGACCCTAAACCGTCCCCGTCCCCTAACCCTAACCCTAGCCCGAACCCTAACCCTAACCCTTCCCCGAAGCCTGACCCTCACCCGTCCCCTAATCCTAACCCGTACGCTAACACTAACCCGCGCCCTCACACGCACGCTCCCCCTAAAGCGTTGCCGTACCCTCACCTGGACCCTAAACCGTCCCCGTCCCCTAACCCTAACCCTAGCCCGAACCCTAACCCTAACCCTTCCCCGAAGCCTGACCCTCACCCGTCCCCTAATCCTAACCCGTACGCTAACACTAACCCGCGCCCTCACACGCACGCTCCCCCTAAAGCGTTGCCGTACCCTCACCTGGACCCTAAACCGTCCCCGTCCCCTAACCCTAACCCTAGCCCGAACCCTAACCCTAACCCTTCCCCGAAGCCTGACCCTCACCCGTCCCCTAATCCTAACCCGTACGCTAACACTAACCCGCGCCCTCACACGCACGCTCCCCCTAAAGCGTTGCCGTACCCTCACCTGGACCCTAAACCGTCCCCGTCCCCTAACCCTAACCCTAGCCCGAACCCTAACCCTAACCCTTCCCCGAAGCCTGACCCTCACCCGTCCCCTAATCCTAACCCGTACGCTAACACTAACCCGCGCCCTCACACGCACGCTCCCCCTAAAGCGTTGCCGTACCCTCACCTGGACCCTAAACCGTCCCCGTCCCCTAACCCTAACCCTAGCCCGAACCCTAACCCTAACCCTTCCCCGAAGCCTGACCCTCACCCGTCCCCTAATCCTAACCCGTACGCTAACACTAACCCGCGCCCTCACACGCACGCTCCCCCTAAAGCGTTGCCGTACCCTCACCTGGACCCTAAACCGTCCCCGTCCCCTAACCCTAACCCTAGCCCGAACCCTAACCCTAACCCTTCCCCGAAGCCTGACCCTCACCCGTCCCCTAATCCTAACCCGTACGCTAACACTAACCCGCGCCCTCACACGCACGCTCCCCCTAAAGCGTTGCCGTACCCTCACCTGGACCCTAAACCGTCCCCGTCCCCTAACCCTAACCCTAGCCCGAACCCTAACCCTAACCCTTCCCCGAAGCCTGACCCTCACCCGTCCCCTAATCCTAACCCGTACGCTAACACTAACCCGCGCCCTCACACGCACGCTCCCCCTAAAGCGTTGCCGTACCCTCACCTGGACCCTAAACCGTCCCCGTCCCCTAACCCTAACCCTAGCCCGAACCCTAACCCTAACCCTTCCCCGAAGCCTGACCCTCACCCGTCCCCTAATCCTAACCCGTACGCTAACACTAACCCGCGCCCTCACACGCACGCTCCCCCTAAAGCGTTGCCGTACCCTCACCTGGACCCTAAACCGTCCCCGTCCCCTAACCCTAACCCTAGCCCGAACCCTAACCCTAACCCTTCCCCGAAGCCTGACCCTCACCCGTCCCCTAATCCTAACCCGTACGCTAACACTAACCCGCGCCCTCACACGCACGCTCCCCCTAAAGCGTTGCCGTACCCTCACCTGGACCCTAAACCGTCCCCGTCCCCTAACCCTAACCCTAGCCCGAACCCTAACCCTAACCCTTCCCCGAAGCCTGACCCTCACCCGTCCCCTAATCCTAACCCGTACGCTAACACTAACCCGCGCCCTCACACGCACGCTCCCCCTAAAGCGTTGCCGTACCCTCACCTGGACCCTAAACCGTCCCCGTCCCCTAACCCTAACCCTAGCCCGAACCCTAACCCTAACCCTTCCCCGAAGCCTGACCCTCACCCGTCCCCTAATCCTAACCCGTACGCTAACACTAACCCGCGCCCTCACACGCACGCTCCCCCTAAAGCGTTGCCGTACCCTCACCTGGACCCTAAACCGTCCCCGTCCCCTAACCCTAACCCTAGCCCGAACCCTAACCCTAACCCTTCCCCGAAGCCTGACCCTCACCCGTCCCCTAATCCTAACCCGTACGCTAACACTAACCCGCGCCCTCACACGCACGCTCCCCCTAAAGCGTTGCCGTACCCTCACCTGGACCCTAAACCGTCCCCGTCCCCTAACCCTAACCCTAGCCCGAACCCTAACCCTAACCCTTCCCCGAAGCCTGACCCTCACCCGTCCCCTAATCCTAACCCGTACGCTAACACTAACCCGCGCCCTCACACGCACGCTCCCCCTAAAGCGTTGCCGTACCCTCACCTGGACCCTAAACCGTCCCCGTCCCCTAACCCTAACCCTAGCCCGAACCCTAACCCTAACCCTTCCCCGAAGCCTGACCCTCACCCGTCCCCTAATCCTAACCCGTACGCTAACACTAACCCGCGCCCTCACACGCACGCTCCCCCTAAAGCGTTGCCGTACCCTCACCTGGACCCTAAACCGTCCCCGTCCCCTAACCCTAACCCTAGCCCGAACCCTAACCCTAACCCTTCCCCGAAGCCTGACCCTCACCCGTCCCCTAATCCTAACCCGTACGCTAACACTAACCCGCGCCCTCACACGCACGCTCCCCCTAAAGCGTTGCCGTACCCTCACCTGGACCCTAAACCGTCCCCGTCCCCTAACCCTAACCCTAGCCCGAACCCTAACCCTAACCCTTCCCCGAAGCCTGACCCTCACCCGTCCCCTAATCCTAACCCGTACGCTAACACTAACCCGCGCCCTCACACGCACGCTCCCCCTAAAGCGTTGCCGTACCCTCACCTGGACCCTAAACCGTCCCCGTCCCCTAACCCTAACCCTAGCCCGAACCCTAACCCTAACCCTTCCCCGAAGCCTGACCCTCACCCGTCCCCTAATCCTAACCCGTACGCTAACACTAACCCGCGCCCTCACACGCACGCTCCCCCTAAAGCGTTGCCGTACCCTCACCTGGACCCTAAACCGTCCCCGTCCCCTAACCCTAACCCTAGCCCGAACCCTAACCCTAACCCTTCCCCGAAGCCTGACCCTCACCCGTCCCCTAATCCTAACCCGTACGCTAACACTAACCCGCGCCCTCACACGCACGCTCCCCCTAAAGCGTTGCCGTACCCTCACCTGGACCCTAAACCGTCCCCGTCCCCTAACCCTAACCCTAGCCCGAACCCTAACCCTAACCCTTCCCCGAAGCCTGACCCTCACCCGTCCCCTAATCCTAACCCGTACGCTAACACTAACCCGCGCCCTCACACGCACGCTCCCCCTAAAGCGTTGCCGTACCCTCACCTGGACCCTAAACCGTCCCCGTCCCCTAACCCTAACCCTAGCCCGAACCCTAACCCTAACCCTTCCCCGAAGCCTGACCCTCACCCGTCCCCTAATCCTAACCCGTACGCTAACACTAACCCGCGCCCTCACACGCACGCTCCCCCTAAAGCGTTGCCGTACCCTCACCTGGACCCTAAACCGTCCCCGTCCCCTAACCCTAACCCTAGCCCGAACCCTAACCCTAACCCTTCCCCGAAGCCTGACCCTCACCCGTCCCCTAATCCTAACCCGTACGCTAACACTAACCCGCGCCCTCACACGCACGCTCCCCCTAAAGCGTTGCCGTACCCTCACCTGGACCCTAAACCGTCCCCGTCCCCTAACCCTAACCCTAGCCCGAACCCTAACCCTAACCCTTCCCCGAAGCCTGACCCTCACCCGTCCCCTAATCCTAACCCGTACGCTAACACTAACCCGCGCCCTCACACGCACGCTCCCCCTAAAGCGTTGCCGTACCCTCACCTGGACCCTAAACCGTCCCCGTCCCCTAACCCTAACCCTAGCCCGAACCCTAACCCTAACCCTTCCCCGAAGCCTGACCCTCACCCGTCCCCTAATCCTAACCCGTACGCTAACACTAACCCGCGCCCTCACACGCACGCTCCCCCTAAAGCGTTGCCGTACCCTCACCTGGACCCTAAACCGTCCCCGTCCCCTAACCCTAACCCTAGCCCGAACCCTAACCCTAACCCTTCCCCGAAGCCTGACCCTCACCCGTCCCCTAATCCTAACCCGTACGCTAACACTAACCCGCGCCCTCACACGCACGCTCCCCCTAAAGCGTTGCCGTACCCTCACCTGGACCCTAAACCGTCCCCGTCCCCTAACCCTAACCCTAGCCCGAACCCTAACCCTAACCCTTCCCCGAAGCCTGACCCTCACCCGTCCCCTAATCCTAACCCGTACGCTAACACTAACCCGCGCCCTCACACGCACGCTCCCCCTAAAGCGTTGCCGTACCCTCACCTGGACCCTAAACCGTCCCCGTCCCCTAACCCTAACCCTAGCCCGAACCCTAACCCTAACCCTTCCCCGAAGCCTGACCCTCACCCGTCCCCTAATCCTAACCCGTACGCTAACACTAACCCGCGCCCTCACACGCACGCTCCCCCTAAAGCGTTGCCGTACCCTCACCTGGACCCTAAACCGTCCCCGTCCCCTAACCCTAACCCTAGCCCGAACCCTAACCCTAACCCTTCCCCGAAGCCTGACCCTCACCCGTCCCCTAATCCTAACCCGTACGCTAACACTAACCCGCGCCCTCACA
>NW_022983178.1:0-1241 GCF_011762595.2 Tursiops truncatus
GAATCCAGCTGGGGAGATGAGGAAAGTCTGTCAATAAATCTTACTACTTGCACATGATGTGTCTGGATGCTAACTCTTGCTCTGGGAAATTTAAGGCATTCTGTGAAACAGAAATCTAGCTAGAATGAAAAGTGCTGGTTTAATTATTTCCGTAAATTTTTCAGATGTCTACATTCATTTTTGTGATTTATTTACAGGGAATAACTCAAATGGTATAGTAGGCAACTCCAGGATTTGCTAAGAATTGTCTACTAATAGAATGCAAAATGCATAGGTTTTTTAATTATTTAATTTCCTTTATGAAAGTTTACTTAATTTGGATACTAAACAAGGTTGGTTTACACATTGAACTATATAGTGGCTGATCTGATTGTTTGAACAATTTTCTGTGGATACTGATATCTTTCCTGTGTCTTTTGCATCTGTAGAATTCACCTTAGTCAAATAGTAAGAGTCCACTAATGTTCTTCTTTTTTTTAATTGCAGTAAAGGCATTTTTTAGTGAGATGAAAGGATGCCCAACAGATGGGAAAAAAAAAAAAAAAAGCAGAAAACACTGTTCAAACGAATACTATTGAAGTACATTTGCAAGTCTTAAATCATTTTCAGGAGACAATCATACCAGATCGTCTCCTGAAAATGATTTAAGACTTGCAAATGTACTTCAATAGTATTCGTTTGAACAGTGTTTTCTGCTTTTTTTTTTTTTTCCCATCTGTTGGGCATCCTTTCATCTCACTAAAAAATGCCTTTACTGCAATTAAAAAAAAAGAAGAACATTAGTGGACTCTTACTATTTGACTAAGGTGAATTCTACAGATGCAAAAGACACAGGAAAGATATCAGTATCCACAGAAAATTGTTCAAACAATCAGATCAGCCACTATATAGTTCAATGTGTAAACCAACCTTGTTTAGTATCCAAATTAAGTAAACTTTCATAAAGGAAATTAAATAATTAAAAAACCTATGCATTTTGCATTCTATTAGTAGACAATTCTTAGCAAATCCTGGAGTTGCCTACTATACCATTTGAGTTATTCCCTGTAAATAAATCACAAAAATGAATGTAGACATCTGAAAAATTTACGGAAATAATTAAACCAGCACTTTTCATTCTAGCTAGATTTCTGTTTCACAGAATGCCTTAAATTTCCCAGAGCAAGAGTTAGCATCCAGACACATCATGTGCAAGTAGTAAGATTTATTGACAGACTTTCCTCATCTCCCCAGCTGGATTT
>NW_022983179.1:0-106606 GCF_011762595.2 Tursiops truncatus
AGGAGCCAAGGGGAGGTGCGTGCCTGAGTGTGTACCCAGGGGCTCCCCCTCCCAGAACAGAGGGGACCCCACAACACCCAAGTCACCCCACCGCCCTGTCAGCCCCAGAACCTGGGGCCGTGCTGGCTGCACCCTGAGGAGCCCCCTCACTTCCTTCTTCAGGTTGGCAGGGACAGGCCACCCGGAGGAGCGCCCCTGTGAGGCCCGAGGGCAGCCCTTGAGACGAGACCTGTAAGTGGCCTTTGTCAGGGCTGCCCAGGGTGCCTTTCTCCGCCGAGGCCGCTCACATCCCCTCTCTTCCCCAGGTACGAGGTCCCCTGCCCACACTCCCGTGGGCGGCCCGACCCCAGTGATCAGGCCTCCGGTCGAGATGAGTGAGCTCCGCCAGCCTGAGGCCGACCTTGAGGCCCCAGTCCCGGCCCAGGGTCCTGTGGAGGCGCCGCTGCTGGGGGCTGCGGGGGAGGAGGCCGCATCCCCCCTCGTCCTCCGCCTCCCCTGGCGCCCCCCTTTCTCCGCCTATGCCGAGCCCTTGTCCCGCGAGGCACTTGTTGCGCTGATGGCTGACCTGGTGGGGTTCCTGCTCGTCAAGTTTCGTACCGGGGAGCCGACCTCCGAGGCGGAGATGCTGAGTACGGTCGTCCGGGAGCATCGGGACCACTTCCCCGTGGTCTACAGCCATGCTTGCGAGTGCCTGCTGCTGGCGTTTGGCTTGGACGTGAAGGAGGTGGACCCCCGCGAGCGCACCTACGTCCTGGTCCCCACCCTGGGCCTCACCTGGGATGCAGTGCTGAGCGACTGGCAGCGCACGCCCGAGGCCAGCCTCCCTCTGCTGGTCCTGACCATGGTCACCCTGTTTGGTGACCGCGTCCCTGAGGAGGAGGTGTGGGGAAAGCTAGGCACCCTGGGTTTTGTGGCGGAGGGAGCTGCTCACCGAAGTGTGGGTGCAGACGGGCTACCTGAAGTACCGGCAGGTGCCCCACAGCGACCCTGCCCGCTACGAGTTCCTGTGGGGTCCCGGGCCTACGCGGAGGCCAGCGAGTGTCAGGTCCTGCAGCATCTGCTCAGGATCAATAGCATGGCTCCCAGGTTCTTCCCATCCGTGTCTGCAGGAGTGTGAGCGATGAGGAAGAGGGGCCTGAGCCAGTGCAGCAGCCAGTCCCACGTCCAGCAGCTTCTCCCGTGGGGCAGGAAGGGGGCTGCTCCTTCACTCTGAGTTTGAAGAGGGAGCGGTCAGCCTTCTAAGCAGTGAGAGCCGGGCGAGTTGGGGGAAGCCGGTGTGCAGCATTTTGGGTTCCTGTTGTGTATGTTGACATGGACTTCCATGTCTGTTTTCTTTAGGAATTTTTCAAATGTTGGTTCTTTGAATAGAAGACTAAACAAGCTTCAGTGTCTAACTTTGTGTATGACGTTAATCCCACAGGTATTTGCACTAATTCAGTTCAAGAACAAGAGTTTTGCTGTTTTGTAAGAGAGGTTGGGAAATCTCCCAGTTCGTTTTGTGACCGTATACAAGATAACAGGGAATTGGAATCAGAACTGCTCTGGAAAGGTGGAAGTACTTAGCAGTGCTATAGATGGGAGAAGAAATAGAAAAATAAGAGTCATTGTTGTTCCAATTCTTGCTTCCCTGTCTTGTCTGTCATTCTGTAAATAAAACGAACTATCCCTGTTGAGTTGGATTTGCGCGGGTATTTTAAGAAAGTAGGAGAAGGTTCATCTGCGTCAATAAGCCCCCTGCCCACTGGCTTGTTTATTCCGCAGACCTCCACGGAGCCTCTGCTCTCCGGAAGGGCCTGTGTTAGTAGCGGGAACGCTAGGAAAAGCAGGACACACCCACACCTAGAGTGATGGTCTAGGAGCCACTGTCACATGAGGAAGGTGGTGAGACGTCCCCTAAGTCCCACAGAATAAGACAACATGGGACGAGGCGGTGGGGCTCCAGGAGCGAGCCCTGGAGTGTTAAGTGCCCCGAGCCAGGGCACTTCGGGCCTTTGGGAAGTGGGGGTTCCTTCTGTGGGAGGTGATGGTGATGAAGCTGGGTGGTGGCAGCAGCCAGACATGCAGAGGGTGTGTCTTGGGTTGCAGGGGAAAGTCTGAAATGGGACATTGCTGTGAGATGTCCTTCCGGGTCGTGGATAAAGCCGAGAGAAGTCTCGCCCTGGGGCAGGAAGGAAGGGGTGCTGGCTCTTGTTGCATTGCAGTGGGCCACAGTGAAGAGGTAGGTGTTTCATAGCCGCCATCTGCAAGGATTTCCAGAGAAATGAGGGTCTTGCTCTTTGAAGCCCTGCTCGGTATTCCCGGGGCTGGCCCTCCTCTCCCTGCCCTGGGAGAGCCAATTACCAACTGTATGGAAACGACCATTTTAGTCACCTGGAGTTTCCTTTGGCCACTTGTGAGCAAGGTCTAGATTTCAGTGGGATGAAATGAATGAAAATAGGGGGTTTGAAAGAAGAGAGGCTGCCGAAGTGGAAAGGAGTCGCCGTGTGACTGGAATCCTGGGAGCTTCGCGTGAGCTGCACCCAGCTGGGGAAATCACCACCCTTCCCTCCATGCCGACAGACACACACACACACACACACACACACACACACACACACACACACACAATCCAAATTGAATAATAAATCCTCCAGGAGTAAAAACACACAGAACAGCAATTTTGACTGGTTTTCTATTCCGTTTCCTATGGAGCTGCAAATTCTCTGAGATGTCATGAAAAGAAAGCAATTTCCAGAGGGGAGAAGGACAGAGTCTGGGATCAGAATAATACTAGAAATAAGTCCTAGCCACTAAGAAGCAACGTCCGCCAGTGTCCCCGCGTTCAGGCAGGTGCAGAAATATGTCGGCATCAGAGACCCACAGGTTTGGGCTGTGACCTGGCATCGAAAGGAAGGGGCAACTCCTGGGCCTAATGGGATTGGGAGGTCACTGCAGTGGGAGGTGCAGACGGCGCCGGGGGCTAAAGAGGCAGCCCTCCCTGCTGAGCGCCGTACGACAACGTGAACATTACGTGGGATCCTGGATTTGAAGCACCTGCCATATAGCAGGTGGGCACTTGGAAAAGGTGGAGAATTTCAGGGCCAATGGAACCTGCTCAGACACTCCTGCCGGAAAAGAAGGGGATTTTGTCATCACAAATGGTAAGCACTCCCGGGGGAAAGCAGGGATTCCTAGTGCCCGTTCGTGCAGTGAACTGACTGATGGGGGCAGTGCTAGCCCAGGGACGGCCGTGGCAGGCGGCGCAGCAGCGGCCGGGACACGCCAAGAGCGCCCCAGGGACATTCAGGGAGACACTTTTCAGGGGGGCAGCAGCGCCCTCCCCAGTAGACTCTGGACGAGCACACATCACCCCGGCACACAGCCAGTCCTGACCAGGGCGGCGCAGGGCACACGGGAGCTGCTGCCCATCAGCGGGAAGCTCTGACGTTCTCTACGTGCGCTGAGCCTGCCCCCTGAGGGGCTGGTGTGAGTTGTCTCAGCCGTGGCCCTGTTTCCCGAGAAGCCCCCATTCCCCAGCCCCAGCTAACGTCTGCTCTGAGCTCCAGCCTCCTTGGCAAAGGGCTGACCTCCTGCCTGGCTCTCGCCTACCCTCCTCTGTGGCAAATATCGCCGGCTGCTGCTTTAGGGGCCTTTGTGAGCAAGTGCGGGGCCCGGGCCTGTGCCTGTCCGTGGTCCCTGAGCTGGGGCTGGGCACAGGGATAGGGCTGGGTTGGTGGCGGGATGCAGGGTGTGAAGCCAAGTGACATTCACAAGACAGCAGCAGGGTGTAAAGCCACGTGTGAGCAAGCATCCAGGAGGAGGGGCATCCGCAGGGCCCTGAAGGGCACAGACACTCACGCCCCGTGGGGATGCAGAGAGCCCTCCAGCCCGGCGGTCCCCGTGCTTTGAATGCAAGCTTGCCGCCTGCCTGACAGCCAGTGTGCCCGGGGAAGTGAGCCTGCAGGAGAACGTGGGGCCACCACGCCGCTGGGACAGAAGGGAGCAGAGTGGGCAGTGGAAGGAGAGAGCAGGGCCCAAGCCTGGGCATAGGAGCCGCCTTCAGAGGGCCGTGCCTCGGACCCCCACGTCCGGGACCCTTCTCCATCCTCACGCCCTCAGTCCTAGACCCTCACCCTCCTCCCTGGCCCTCGTGTCCATTTCACGAGAGATGGTGACCTGATGGGGCTGGGGAGGCCACGTGGGCAGAATCCAGTGTCAGGCTCTCATGGGCACTAATGCCCAGCTTCCCTGTGTTTTCTCCATTATGTGGCCTGAGGCGTCAGGTAGTAGGACCCCGTGGAGGACAGCTGAATCCCCCTTGACTGTTGGGGAGACAGGTCAGGCCAGTGCGGGGATGGGTCTTTGCACGCATATGATGCTTAGCTCGAATAAGAGTCCTTCTAGTGACAAGCTGATCAAATCATGGAGACTCCCTACGCCTCGATTTCTCCATCTGTAAAATGGGCCTCCTAACAGTACCAGGCAAAAGCATTGGTGTGGGTTTCCCCATGATGTGACCTGCTTGTAAAAAGCCTGGGCCAAATGAAGTGGTCGGTGGCTGTAGCTCTTGTTACTGAGTGTGTAAGAAGGATGCGCCCTCCCCCATGTTGTGAGGATTCCCGACCAGTGCACGTCTTGGGATCCCCGCGTACGTGGGTTAGCGCAGTTTTTCTTTCCTCGTGAACATTTGTTGTCAGAATGCTTGGGCTCGCCTTCCTCGTCTTCTCGCTTGTCCCCGTTCAAGATGAGGCGGTTGATCTGAGGTGTCGCCTCCATTGGAACACGGGTGTTTGCAGCTTTAGGTCCCAAGTGCCTCTTTGGCCGCGTGCCATAAGTCCTGGGGCCTTTGGTATGTGTTTTCTTCATTTCAAAGTATTTTCTAGTTTCCCTTGTGATGTCTTGTACGTTCCCTGGGCTATTGTTATGGACTGAACTGCGTCCCCCCAAAATTTGCATGTTGAAGCCCCAATCCCCTAGAACCTCAGAATGTCACTGTGGCTGGAGTTAGTGGTTCTTAGGTTGAAATGAGGCCATTAGGATGAGGTCTAATCCAAGATGGCTGGTGCCCTTGAGGGAAGAGCGGATCAGCACACGCAAGGAGAGAAGGCAGGGGCTGGGGGTGCGTGCACAGAGGGTGACCACGTGAGGGGCGGTAAGAGCACGGCCACCTGCAACCAAGGAGACCGGCCGCAGTACAAGCCACCCCTGCTGGACCCTCCCTCTCGGCCTCCTGGTCGGAACCACCGTGAGAATCTGTGTCTGCTGTTTCAGCCCCTCATCCTGTGCTGTGGGATTTGGCATCGTCCCAGACTAATGCGGTTATTTGGGGACGCACGGCTCAATTTCCCTCTCTTTGCAGATTTCCCACATTTCCTTCTGTTATTGAGGTCTAATTTCACTCTATTTTGGCCAGAGGACATACTTTGTATGATTTCAGCCTTTTGTTTGTATCCCCTTAAGTTTACTGAGGGATGCTGTGTGGCCTGACGCGTGGAGTACCCTGGAGAACGTTCTAGGTACGCTTGACGAGCACGTGTCTATTCTCTTCTTGGGGCAAATAGTCTACACATGTCATGAGACCTAGTCTTTGTACAGTGCTGTTCAAATCTGTGATTCCCGTACTGCGGTGCTGTCTGGTCGCTGTACCCATAATGAAAGCAGGCTGTGTTAGTCTGCTTAGAGCTGCCATAGCCAAGTCCCACAGAGGAGGTGGCTAAAACTACAGAAATGTACTGGGTGCCAGTCCTGGTGGCTAGAAGTCCAACGTCAACTGGCTGGAAAGTGCAGTCTCAGGTGAGGGAAGGCGTCTCTTCCTGGCTCGCAGACAGCTGGTTTTCTCTTGGTCCCTCACTTGGCTGCTTCTCTGAACAGGTTGGGGGGGGGGTAGGGAGGGAGGGAGGGAGAGCGAGGAGAAAGAGGGAGGGAGGGAGGGAAAGGGGGAGAGACAAAGGGAGGGAAGGAGGGAGGGTAGGAGAGAGGTGGAGGGAGGGAGAGAGTGAAAGGGAGAGAGAGGGAGGGAGGAGAGAGAGAAAGAGGGAGGGAGGGAGAGAGAGAGAGAGAGAGAGCAAGAGAGAAAGAGGGAGGGAGGGAGGGAAAGGGGGAGAGACAAAGGGAGGGAAGGAGGGAGGGTAGGAGAGAGGTGGAGGGAGGGAGAGAGTGAAAGGGAGAGAGAGGGAGGGAGGGAGAGAAAGGGGCAGAGACAAAGGGAGGAAAGGAGGGAGGGAGGGAGAGAGAGGGATGGACAGGGCCATAGAAGGGGAGGAGGGGAAAGAGAGAGAGAAAGAGGGAGGGAGGGAGAGAGTGGAAAGGGAGAGAGGGAGGGAGAGAGGAGAAAGGGAGGGGGGCGAGGGAGGGAAAGAGAGAGGGGGAGAAAGGTAGGGGGAGAGAGAGTGAGAGAGGGAGGATGGGAGGGAGGAAGAGAGGGCGAGGGAGGGAGAGAGGGAGGGAGATCTTCGGTGTCTCTTCCTCTTTTCCAAAGGACACCGCTCTTGTCGGACTGGGGCCCCACCCTTGTGACCTCATTTAACCTTACTGACTTCCCCAAGGGCGCTATCTCCAAATACACGCGCCTTGGGATTAGCACTGCAACAGGTGGACTTAATGGTTGGGGTGGGAGCTGGGGGATCCATTTGAATCCATCACAGGGGGGACCGAAGTCTCCCACTTCTACTGTAGACCGGTTTCTTCCGTCCCCTCTGTCCATTTTTGCATCGTTCACTTGGGGCGCTGCTGTTGGGCTGCTCAAGAGACCCCCCTGACGTGCACTAGCTGTTGCATTGTGACAGACGGGAGCGGCAGATGGGACCACCCCTCACCCGGGCAGACCCGGGGCTCCTCTGGCTGCTGGTGCTTGGATCATTCCTGGTACCTTGGGTCTACTTCCCCTCCTCCCCCAACCCACCTGTTTTTTTTCTTTTCTGTGTTTCTGGCCACCCCACAAGGCCTGGGTGATCTTAGATCCCCGAGCAGGGATTGAACCCGGGCCACCGCAGTGAAAGCATAGAGTCCTAACCCCTGGAACTCCAGGCAATTCCCGCTCCCCGCCCCCTCCTTAGCAGTGTTTGGGAGGGGATGTCGCCCTATCGCTGTGACAGCCACAGAGTCCTGGCCAGGTCCCCCGGCCCATCCCCCACACGTGGAGGCAGCAACTGTGAGCTGGGGGTGCGCCCTGGCCTTCAGTGCTCTGTACACACCACTGGGCGCTGACCACAAGGACTCGCGGTATAAGCGCGACACCCCAGCGCCCAGAGGGTGGTGGAGCATGGCGCCCTTGAAGTGTTTAGCTCGAAAGGCAAGGAAAAGAGAACCAGGAAAATGTCTCCAGACGCAGGACCCACAGTGAAAAGCAAACCTCAATCCTGCTGTCCAGACACCAGAGAGCACCCCCAAACTGAACACCCGCAGGCCCCTGCCAGGGACCGTCACCTCCACACCTGTGCGTCTCAGGACAGTAAGGGCTCTTTTCAGGCCTCTGACCAGGGGAGGCCTGAGCTCTTCTCATCTGTCAAATCGAGACTCTGCTGGAAACGGTGTCCCCGCAACCATGAACCCGTGGATGCCAGGCCCTTCCTTGTGCTTGTCCAGCCCTTCAAGGGTCTTTCTAGTGAGTGGAGGCACGTCGTCTGAGGGGCTTCACTGGCTACCTGCTAGGTGCCCGCACTGGGCCGGGGGTGGGCTGTCACCTGTCATCGTTTCCTGCTGAGGGGACTCAACTGCTCAGCCACGCCCAGGACGGAGGCGCCAAACACGTGTTGGGTGGAACATCGCTCTCATGTCCCCGTGCTCTTTACTGCCCTGCAAGGTTCTGGCCGCGTTACCACCTCCGTGTGTCTGCAGGGTCTGCCTGGTCAGGGTCCTCTGTGGGCCTGCCTGGAGGGGTCGGGTATTCCAGGAAACAGCGGGAGCCCATGCAGCAGCAGCAAAGGGGCTCAGGGGCCGACGGATCAAGGTCAGGGAGGCGGCAGGCCTGGCGGCCACCTCGGGCATCCAGGGTGCGCAAGAGGCAGCAGCGCGGCCCCGGGAGCTGCGCGGGGGGAAGGCTGAGGACTTGGGGGGGTGCGGCGGCCAGGCCGGCACGGGCCAGGGAGGACTCATCTGGGCGGGAGGCCAGGCGCAGCAGAGCCAGGGGACCTCGGCTGGCTGGGCCACCCCTGCCAGGACAGGGACTAGAGGGACCAGAACCTGCACGTTGGGATGCGGCGCGGGGGGCTCGGCTGCTGTCCGAGGAGGGGCCGGAGCGACAGAGTCAGTCCCGGCCAGGGCGGAGGCATGGTCGAGTTGCGGGTAGCTCGGGGTCCCCTGGATATGCTCAGGAGACGGTGGGAGGCCGTCCTGCGGCTCCGCGGCACTGAGCGCCGGGAGGTGCCCCGGGGCTGCCGGCTCGCCGTCCACCTGCCCGGATGCTGGTTTAGTGTGTACTCTGGGCTTCATCCTCACCAGGAGGTGCGGGCAGTCTCTCTGAAACAGGGGACTGTGGTAGAAGTGTAACTGAGGTCGCAGTTGAGAGAGAAAAGGAAACCCCGAGTCACAAAAGAGTTGCTCGCAAGCAGCAGCCGCCTGGCTGGGCCCCTGGGCGCCCTCCCCCAGCCGACCCAGGGCCTCTTTGGAGAAAGCGGGACCCGGTCCCAGCAGGACTGTGCCCCAGCTTTGACATCCCCGAGACTCGCTCACTCACCATCACCTTTCGCCCTTGGAAAATGACTGAAAATGGCCCCTTAGGACGAGTACAAGGCCCACGAAAGGGGACTTGGCGTTTGCAGGTACGAGACTGCAACAAGGTTCGGTAGCTTTCTAAGGAAGTGTCCGAATCGCCCCCTGGCCAGCACCTCCAGGGGCCAGACCGGGGACGCTGACTGCTTCCCAGGAAAGGACCTGCGCCCCCACTCAAGTGATGCTCTGGAGCTATGGGAGTCAAGGGGGCACACAGACCTCCCCCCTCCCCCCGGCGGGCCACTGTCCCCGAGCAGGAGGACGGGAAGGGCCAGCGTTGCAGCAGTGTCCTCTTGTCCCCCGCTGTGACTGCGGGTCAGGCACGAGCGGCACTGCCCACGTGTCAGGAGTACAGGATGACGCCTTGCCCGCGTGTGCTGTGAAATGATCACCACAGGGGGTCCAGTTCACACGCATCACCTCACACAGACACAGCAAAGGGAAAAGGAGGAGGGAGAGAAGTGACGTCCTTGTGCTGAGAACGTTTCGGGTCCCCCCATAACAACGTCCCAACACAGCGCGCGGCACTTCCAGCTCCGGCCGTCACGCCGGTGCCCAAGTACCACCTTTAAAGGAAGCTCTCCCGACACGCCTGCCGCCGTCCCAGGCGGCCCCGGGGATGGCCGCCCCCCCCCCCCCGGGCCCAGCGGCTCAGCCCCTGGAGAGGGCTCCTCCCCCGCCGTCCCCCCCCTCCTTACCTCGCTCAGGACGTGGGCGGGCCGCTCCTTCGTGGACAGGTTGGTCACGCAGAGGGACGTGTGCATGTCCTGGTACACTTTGCTGAATCCATAGCGGTTAAGCTGGCGGATGAAGCTCTCCACACGTTCTGTCTTGAACACCTTGTCTAGGGCCGCCCCTGTCCAAAACCTCCTTTTGAAACAGCGGCCTGTTGACACCTATGCAAGTCCCGTCTTCAATTCCACCCAATGGATGCAAAGCGACTGCTGTGGACGTTTCGTCCACAGCTCCTGGGAAAGGGGTGGAAGAGCAGGCTGCCTTCCCACACTGGCCTCGCAGGCGGTGCGAGGCCTTTTCAACAAAGGCTCTTCCGTCAAATCCTGGAAAGCGGCTTCTCCAGGCAGCAGCCTGAGGTCGGGGTGCCCCGCGGGCACGGGCTGGTCCAGGGCGAGGGACTGGGGGGTGCAGGTCCCTGAGCCGAGGGCCGGAGCCGCTGTGTCGGGAGGAAGAGGCGCCTCGCCGAAGCCGGGCGCCCTGCCCGCGGCGGGGCCCTTCTCGTCCGCAGCCATGCGGAGCACGGCGTGCCCCTCCGCCACGTAAACGGGACAGTGCAGCGCGGCCGGCAGCACCCTGGGCTCACACTCCCGCTCAGCCCCTCACAGAAGTGCTCCGGTTGCTCGGGGGTGACAGCACAGCCCAGCCAGGAAGTGACATCCTAAAGGGCAGGCCCGTCAGCATGTCAGCCTCCTGCTTCACGCCCGTCATCGCAGGGGGCACGAAGACACTCGTGCACGGGTGCAGAGCCACAGGCCGAGCGCTCGTGCAAACCGGCCACGGCCTTCTGGTCCCAGAGCCCCCGGGCGAGGCACACGTGCACGGACCCACGTGTGACCCACGAGGTCAGAAGTCCTCCTGTGTGTCCCCTGGCCTTCCGGGCCGTGCACAGCACCCATGATTTCAAGCACGAGCATCGCCCGAGACGCGGCCCACGGTCAAGGGCGCTAAAACTTTACAATTCACCTATGAACTGGAAGAAAAACCCTCACGATGTCTGGGTCTGCAAAGTGCCTACCTTACCCTCTCCCCGGAGAGGTGTCCCATGGGTGCTGAGCAGGAATCGGACTCTGGACCCCCGCCCTCACCCGCAGCAGCCCTTTCCCTCCATTGCCCACAGCAGAGGCCAGACTCAGATGAAACGTTCAGGGAAATTTATTAAAGAGAAACATTGACTGAAACCACTGAACAGAGGGCATAACAACACACAGAGGAACTTCTAACGGCCACCGGAGCTCACGGGTCCCGGCCCCACCCAGGGTCCTCAAAAAGGTGCCTCCGCTACACCCCACCCGGCGGCCCCTCCATCTCCCCACAGTCTCCCTTCCTGAGGGCCCCGCGGGTGGCCTCTCGCCAGGAGGATGGGCGCCGGCCATGCCCGCTCCCCCCAGGGCAGACCCTCCATTTCTGGCCCACATGCCCGGGGCCTGGCCCTGCCCTATGGCGGGCACAGGACAGTCCCACAGCAGGGCGCACGCCACCGAGCCGGGGACGTGGAGTCCCGAGGAACAACGGGGGTGGCCCAGCAGAACACAAGCCCTGGGGGGCCTCCCGCAGACCTCCTGCAGCCCCGGTCAAGGTCTTCCTTCGAAGGTCGCAGGTGGGCTCCCAGGTCCTGGGGTGGGCGCTGGCTGTGACCTCGTCCATCCCGTCCTTCCCGCCGGCTCCTGGGACTGGGCTCGGGGTCTCCACGCCGCGCAGGGCTTGGGGGAACCGCTCAGAGGAGAACACATGCACATTTCCACAACAACAGGCAGCGCTGGGCCTGAATCTATGCCCAGAAAGCACACGTTGAGCTCACGACACTGGCCCACAGAGACCAGAGCCTTGGCTGGCACGTGGCGCACCTCAGGGCTCTGCGGGGGGACGATGGCTAGGGTGTGTGTGTTGGGGGGAGGGGAGCGGGGGCTGGGGGGTTCCTTGACACCTGGGTCCCTCTGGGGCCTACAGGGACACATTTGGGCTTGCCAGTACAGGGAGCAACCTGCCCCAGGGGATGATGAATAGGGGTCCCCTCTCAGGAGGGAGGCCCAGGCACCTGGAGTGGCCCCTAATATGGGGCCAGTAGGCTGCCAGGCCTGGCCTCCCCCTGCCTCCAAGCGTGGGGGCCCTGGGGCCTGCTGAGCCTACTGGCCCGAGGTGGACCCCGGGGGGCTCATCTCTGCAGCCCCGTCCTCATTTCCCGGCTCTTCTGGGATGGGCTTGAGCCCCTCCTCGGGGGTCTCCTCGGCCTCCTGGCCTCCTGCCTGGGCGAGGCCCTCTGGCTCCCAGCCAGGACTCCTGGGGCCACCGGGGAAGCACTGCCCATCCGGCCAGGCATGGGGACCCCGGGGGCATCTGAGGGTCCTGCCTGACCTAGGCCCGCAGGGGCGGCAGCACTTCCATCTTCCTGAGCGGCCGTGGACGCCTTGCTGGTCTCCCCAGGGCCAGGGGCTGCCCTGGCGGCACCATGGTCTTCAGGGGCTGCCCTGGCGGCACCATGGTCTTCAGGGGCCGCCTCGCCAGCCCTTGGCAGTGCCGGCAACTGCCGCACTGGCCTCCTCACGTGCCGGGTGGTCCTCGGCGCTCCCTTCCTTGGAACGGGCGGCCTGGGCGGTGCTATCTTCACCGGCCGGGGAGGCCTTGGTGCCATGTGCAGTGGTGCCTGCGGTGATGGCCTCATGGGCCGGGGCGGCCTGGGCGGCTGCTGCCAGGACTGCAACGTCCACACGGGCCTCTTCCTGCCCTGGGAAGTGCTCCCTGCTAGCCGGGTCGGCGTCCCAGGCCTCGGTCTTCTGGATGAGCCGCAGCATCCCCGCAAAGCCGGGAGGCCTCCTCATCAGCCGCCGCCTCCTCAGCGTGTCCCGGAGCGTGTCGTTCAGCCGGGCCCGCGTCAGCACCTGCCGGGCGCGCGCCTGGTCCGCCATGGCCGGGTGGATGGCCCCCTTCTCCAGGGCCGACTGCAGCAGGCCTTCCAGGCGCATCACGTACGCAGAGAGAGTCTCCTGGGGCCGCTGGGCACAGGTCACGAACTTCAGCCGAGCACTCCCCCGGGGGTCCTTGTTCCCAAACACCTGCACCAGCGCGGCCAGGCAGTCCTGGGCAGCCAGCTCGGGATCTTCCGCCAGGAGGCCGCGCAGGAGGTCCAGCGCGGGGCCGCGCAAGCTCTCCACCAGCCTCCTCCTCCTCTCCCTCTCAGACACGTGGCGCCACAGGTGCAGCGTGTGGCTGGCCTGCTCCAGCCAGCTCTCAGAGGACCCTTCCCCGTGGCCCGGCTCTTCCATCCCAGAGAAGGTTCCCAGCTCCTGGTAGCCCATGCTGTCCAGCACGGGCTGCGAGGCCTGCCTCCACTGCTGGGTCCCGGGCCCTGCCTCACCCATGGCGCCTGCCGCTGTCACAACTGCTTCCTCAGGCGCAGCCGTTGCCCCGCCCGTGGGTCCTGCCATACTCAGAAGTCCTGCCACGCCTGCAACATTTCTGTAACCTGCAGCTCCTTCCTCATCTGACTCAGCTCCTGCTTCACCTTCAGCTCCTGCTTGACCCTCAGCTCCTGCTTGACCCTCAGCTCCTTCCGCACCTGCAGCTCCTTCCTCACCTGCAGCTCCCTCCTCACCTGCAGCTCCCTCCTCACCTTCAGCTCCCTCCTCACCTTCATCTCCCTCCTCACCTGCAGCTCCTTCCTCATCTGACTCAGCTCCTGCTTCACCTTCACCTCCTGCTTCACCTGCAGCTCCTTCCTCATCTGACTCAGCTCCTGCCTCACCTGCAACTCCTGCCTCACCTGCAGCTCCTTCCTTGCCTGCAGCTCCCGCCTCATCTGAGGCTCCCTCCTCACCTGCGGCTCCTGCCTCACCTGAGGCTCCCTCCTCACCTGCAGCTCCCTCCTCACCTTCAGCTCCCTCCTCGCCTGCAGCTCCCTTCTCACCTGCACCTCCCTCCTCACCTTCATCTCCCTCCTCACCTGCAGCTCCCTTCTCACCTGCACCTCCCTCCTCACCTTCAGCTCCCTCCTCACCTTCAGCTCCCTCCTCACCTGCAGCTCCCTTCTCACCTGCACCTCCCTCCTCACCTGAAGCTCCCTCCTCACCTGAAGCTCCCTCCTCACCTTCAGCTCCCTCCTCACCTAAGGCTTCCTCCTCACCTGTGTCTCCCTCCATACCTGCGACTCCCGCCTCCCCTGCAGCTTCCTCCTCCCCTGCAGTTCCTGAGTGACCTGCAGTTCCTGCCTCACCCGCCCTGCCAACCACTGCTTGTCCCTGGGGCTGCGCAGGGCAACTGGGTCTATCCTGTGAATCAGCATCAGGGGCCTGGGGCAGGCAGACCACAGTCCAGGGCCCTCCCTTGCCTGGTATTTGGCGGGGGAGCAAGCTTCGATTTAAAACACTCAGCAAACTCGACCAGGGCAACACTCGACCCCAGCTCCTTTCTGTAGACCTTGCCCAGCACTCGGTACCTGCCCAGGGAACGCAGGGCAGCCTGCACAGCCTCCTGGAATTCCTGGTCTTTGCAGTCATCTGGGATTCCCAGGATGAGCAGAGATCGCTGAGCGTTCACGCCCATCGACCTGCACCAGTCCCGCAATACCGCCAGAGCCATCGCCATCTTCGAGGACCTGAGGGTGGGGGGAAGCGATCAAACAGGTGTGCACAGGCTGTTGAAGTGTGGGAATCGGCCTGTGGGTGCAAAGAGGAGAGAATCATGTTTGTGCCACACAGCCCACCCTAGTGCCCCTCACAGCAGCAGCCTGGAGCACCTCCCTGCCCTGTTTGGTTTGTTTGACTTTAGGAAACTTTTTTTATAAATTACATTTATTTACAAGATAGAAGGCTAGGGACTTCCCTGGTGGCGCAGTGGTTAAGAATCCACCTGCCAGTGCAGGGGACACAGGTTCGATCCCCGGTCCGGGAAGATCCCACAAGCCGCGGAGCAACTAACCCCACGCGCCACAACCACTGACCCCAGCGCTCTAGAGCCCACGAGCCACAACTACTGAGTCCACGTGACACAACCTCTGAAGCCCACATGCCTGGAGCCCGTGCTCTGCAACAAGAGAAGCCACCGTAATGAGAGGCCTGCGCACCGCAACGAAGAGTAGCCCCGCTCGCTGCACCTAGAGAAAGCCCGCGCGCAGCAACAAAGACCCAACGCAGCCAAAAGTAAAAATAAAATTTAAAAATAATAACAAAAGAGCACTTGTTGCGTACGACTCAAGAAACAATAATAAAGTAAAATAAAATAATTTTTTTAAAAAAGACAGATAGAAGGCTCGTCACCTTTTCTACATTTCTGCCCTCAGTTTTAGGAAGCTGCCTTTTTCCCAAGGAATTTTTCAAGTCTTCCAATTTGTTAGCATAAACATTTCCATAATGTCCCATAATATTCCCCTATATCCTCTTTGTTAATGTACATCTGATCCGTAACGTTGGCCCTCTTTCATTCCTCATATTGGGGATCAGCGTTCTTTCTATGTTTCCGTGATTCATCGTTCTAGGACTTGCTCGGTTTCCTTGCTCTTTTGAAAGAAGCGCATGGCTTCGTTCACCGTGTCCATAATTTGCTTTCTATCACTGATTTCCTCTCTTAGCTCTCTTATTACTTCATTTTATGTTTCCTTTGCTCTTCTTCTTCTAGCATCTCTCAATGGACTGTTAGCTCACTGATTTTATGTCCTGACTCTTTTCTAACAGAAGCATTTAGAGGAATACAGTTTCCTCCTGTCGCTTTTTGCTGCCTCCCACTAATTTTGGTAAGTTGTGCTTTTTTAGTATTCACTTGGAAACATTTTCTAAGTCCCTCTGTGATTTTTCTCTTTGATCCATGGGTTTCCCAATATTTGAAGATATATTATCATTAGTACCATCAAATAAAATTCCCCCGTGATGAGAAAACTTATCATGGAAACTTGCAATACTGCTAAATTTATGGAGACTGTTTTACAACTCTGGTATGGCGTGTCCGGGTGAATGTGCAAAGCACCCTCGTAAAGAATCTGTGTACTCTGTGTGGAGGCCAGGGTCTTGCCCTGCCCACCGACCTCTGCAATTCCTGTGCCACCCGGACAGAGGCGACCTGAAGCTCTCGATGCCTAATGCAGTGGGCCAGAGCCCCTCCCTGGACCCCCACAAATCCATCTGCCATGGCCAACAGCCTCCACCAGATCACAGCAGCCCCAGCGCCTCCCCCTCTCAGCTTCACTTACGCCCCCCCCCGCCCCCGTGGCCAGGCGGCTCCTCCCCGACCCCTCGCACTGCATCCCCTCCATACACCCTCCCCCACCCACCAGCTGGTGGCGCTCCGCTCTGGGCCCTGGAAGCCGGGCGCCCCGCCATGCGTAGAGGTCAGACTGCCTCTCTCACCTCCCCACACCGGGGAGTCCTCCCCGGAGCACACTCAGCGCCAGGGGCTCTCGCTTCTCGTACCCCAGACGCAGAGCCCACCCGTCTTGCCCCCGCCCACCCGGGAGCCGGAGCCCCCTAACTGCCACGAGCGTCCTCCCCCCCACCCCACGCCCCGCCCCGCCGGGAGCTCCCCTAACGCCTACCGCACCCGCGCCCGGGAGTCCTCCCCATCGACCCCCGCCTCAGCCAGGAGTAGCTCCCCCTTCCTCCCGCCACACGCAGCAGCCGCTAGCCCTCCCCTCCCGTCTCGGCCCCGGGGGTGGGGCCCGCCCGTCCCGTCCCGTCCCGTCCTCCCCACCCCCGCAGCCAGTCGTCCTCTCCTCTGGCCCCCAAGGCCAGCCCCACCCGACCAGCAGGAAGCCCTCTGCTCAGGCCCCCCCCCCACGCTTAGCCATTAGCCCCACCCTCTGCACCCCGACTCCAGAACGCCCCCCACCAGCCACCCCGGAAGCCAGCGGTCCTCCCCTCTGACCCGCTCACTGGGGGACCCTTCCCTCAGCCCCCCTTCAGCCCGCTACCCTCCGCCGCCGCTCCCCCACTCCCAACCGAGCAGCCCGTAGCCCTCCCCCGACCTCCACTCCTTCCCGGGGCCCCCGGTACCTGCGGAGTCCAGCCCCCGGCAGAGCCCCCGCCTGTCTCCTGACTCGCTCTGACTCTGTGGATGGCTCCGGAGTCCCGCTCACGAGGGGCTGAAGAGCTCGTCTCAGCAGAGCAGCCAGGAACTGTGCCGCCGACTGTCCCAGGCACTCTGTGCGAACGCCACGTGGGCTTCCGGGTGCTCCCGGAAGCCCCAGGAGGATGAGGGAGAAAGTTCTAGACGTCTCTTTACCGAGAAACTGGTTGGATCAGAAGAGCACGTGAGGAGGCGCTCTGCTAAGGAAGCAGCAGTAGCCATGCGCACTGAGGGCCTGAGGTCCCAAGGCTTGGCGCCTCCGGAAGCGAAAGACACGCCCATTGGCCTTCCACCAATAGGAAGGCCTCCTGCGAGGCTGCGGAGTTGGGGGAGCGAACTTGGCGATGCGGAGCCCGTTGTGGCAAGTACGTCCATTTGTCTTTACAGGTGGTTTTCTACTGTGATTGATAATGTCATAAACCTATTCTTATTTCTTTGGTTTGTTTTAACTTTTGAATTTTATTTTATGTATTTTTTTATACAGCAGGTTCTTATGAGTTACCCATTTTATACCTATTAGCGTACATATGTCAATCCCAATCTCCCAATTCATCACCCCCCCCGCCCGCCCCCACCATTTTCTCACCTTGGTGCCCATATGTTTGTGCTCTACGTCTGTGTCTCTATTTCTGCCCTGCAAACCGGTTCATCTGTACCATTTATCTAGGTTCCACATATGTGCATTAATACACGATATTTGTTTCTCTCTTTCTGACTTCCTTCACTCTGTATGACAGTCTCTAGATCCATCCACATCTCTACAAATGACCCAATTTCGTTCCTTTGTACGGCTGAGTAATAAATAATAGTAATAAAGCTCTTCTTTATATGGACTGGTTTCTTGTCTAGCTGTATCAACTAGCCATCTTCTCACATGCCACAAGAGGATGAGGCAGCCGTCTGGGGCCTCTTTTATAAGGGAGGTAATCTCATTCATGAGGGCTCCCCCCTCACGGGCTAATCACTTCCCAGGGCCTGAGGGAGGACTGAGGGGAGCCTGGACCCCAGGACAGAGTGGGACCTGGGAGGCCAAACGGCGGGATGAGCACGTGCAGCACTTCCTGACATCCGGGTCTCAGAGACGCTGGGGAGGGGAGTACGGGGCGGGGTCTCAGAGAGGCTAGGGAGGGGGTATAAGGGGCGGGGTGTCTGGTGGGCACTGCGGAGAATCCCAGGTTCTGTGTGGAGTCAAGGTGAGGGCCCTGAGGGAGCACTGAGGGCAGCCTGCAGCCCAGAACTCAGTTGGCCCTGGGAGGCCGTCACGTTCAGCACTTCCTGACATCCGGGCGTCAGAGAAGCTGGGGACCTGGGATAAGGGGCGGGGTCTCATGAGGGCAGAGGGTAAAACGTCAGGTCCCTGGTGGACTAAGGTTAGGGCCCTTAGGCAGGACTGAGGAGACCCTGAGGGAGGACAAAAGGGACCCACCAGATCACCGCCCTTGCAGGTGGCCGTGGGAGGCCCCGGGGCGGGATGCGCACGGTAGGCCTGTCCTGACGTCCTGACGTCAGGGTCTCGGAGAGACTGGAGACCTGGTATAAGGAGCAGGGACTCACACTGGCAGACGGGACAATCCCAGGTCCTGCCCAGAGTCCAGCCTGCACGCGAGGAAGGAAGGACTGAGGACGTTAGACCCCGACACAGGGAGGGATCCTTTGCCCTTCCACGGGGGCCTTGGAGGCGCCAGAGCGCGGTCAGCAGATGAGATGTTTCCTGACCTCTGGGTCGGGGTCCTCAGGAGGTCAGGTGTTTGGTGTGAGGGGTGAGCCTTCAGGTCCACAGAAGGTGGACTCCCAGGACCCCGAGGGAGGACTGAGCAGACCCCCAGCCCTGGAACAGGGGCCTCAACAGAAACCTGCCCCTGTGGTCAGCGCTGGGAGGCCAGGCAGGATGTGAGGAGGAGGTGAGGACCCAGCATCTCCCCATCCTAGGACCCTCGGGAGGCCCTGGGCAGGTGCGGCCACCTGTGGGGCCCCCTCACTGCTTTCTGTTCAGATTCGGGGTCCTGTTCTGAGTTTCCCCTCCGGCCTGCAAAGGGGAGGGTCCAGGCCCTTAAGGGGAAACAGTGAGCACGACGAGCGACCCCGAGGGGACCACCCACCCCAGAACTCAGCACTGGGGGGACCTCACAGAGTCTGGCCCAATCCTCCTACCAGCACCGAGGCCCAGAGCTGTGCCACAGTGTACACAAGAGGTGCGCCCTCCATTCCTCTTACAGGGGCTCCAGGAACCGGGAGGCGAAGGCCCAGGTCTGAGGACCGTGTCCTCAGGGCACAGAGCAGAGGAGGCCCAGGCAGCGCCAGGAGCCAAGGGGAGGTGCGTGCCCTGAGTGTGTACCCAGGGGCTCCCCCTCCCAGAACAGAGGGGACCCCACAACACCCAAGTCACCCCACCGCCCTGTCAGCCCCAGAACCTGGGGCCGTGCTGGCTGCACCCTGAGGAGCCCCCCTCACTTCCTTCTTCAGGTTGGCAGGGGACAGGCCACCCGGGAGGAGCGCCCCTGTGAGGCCCGAGGGCAGCCCTTGAGACGAGACCTGTAAGTGGCCTTTGTCAGGGCTGCCCAGGGTGCCTTTCTCCGCCGAGGCCGCTCACACCCCCTCTCTTCCCAAGGTACGAGGTCCCCTGCCCACACTCCCGTGGGCGGCCCGACCCCAGTGATCAGGCCTCCGGTCGAGATGAGTGAGCTCCGCCAGCCTGAGGCCGACCTTGAGGCCCCAGTCCCGGCCCAGGGTCCTGTGGAGGCGCCGCTGCTGGGGGCTGCGGGGGAGGAGGCCGCATCCCCCTCGTCCTCCGCCTCCCCTGGCGCCCCCTCCTTCTCCGCCTATGCCGATCCCTTGTCCCGCGAGGCACTTGTTGCGCTGATGGCTGACCTGGTGGGGTTCCTGCTCGTCAAGTTTCGTACCGGGGAGCCGACCTCCGAGGCGGAGATGCTGAGTACGGTCGTCCGGGAGCATCGGGACCACTTCCCCGTGGTCTTCTGCCTCGTTTGCGAGTGCCTGCAGCTGCTGTTTGGCGTGGACGTGGAGGAGGTGGACCCCCGCCAGCGCACCTACGTCCTGGTCCCCACCCTGGGCCTCACCTGGGATGCAGTGCTGAGCGACTGGCAGCGCACGCCCGAGGCCAGCCTCCCTCTGCTGGTCCTGACCATGGTCACCCTGTTTGGTGACCGCGTCCCTGAGGAGGAGGTGTGGGGAAAGCTAGGCACCCTGGGGTTTTGTGGCGGGAGGGAGCTGCTCACCGAAGTGTGGGTGCAGACGGGCTACCTGAAGTACCGGCAGGTGCCCCACAGCGACCCTGCCCGCTACGAGTTCCTGTGGGGTCCCCGGGCCTACGCGGAGGCCAGCGAGTGTCAGGTCCTGCAGCATCTGCTCAGGATCAATAGCATGGCTCCCAGGTTCTTCCCATCCGTGTCTGCAGGGAGTGTGAGCGATGAGGAAGAGGGAGCCTGAGCCAGTGCAGCAGCCAGTCCCACGTCCAGCAGCTTCTCCCGTGGGGCAGGAAGGGGGGCTGCTCCTTCACTCTGAGTTTGAAGAGGGAGCGGTCAGCCTTCTAAGCAGTGAGAGCCGGGCGAGTTGGGGGAAGCCGGTGTGCAGCATTTTGGGTTCCTGTTGTGTATGTTGACATGGACTTCCATGTCTGTTTTCTTTAGGAATTTTTCAAATGTTGGTTCTTTGAATAGAAGACTAAACAAGCTTCAGTGTCTAACTTTGTGTATGACGTTAATCCCACAGGTATTTGCACTAATTCAGTTCAAGAACAAGAGTTTTGCTGTTTTGTAAGAGAGGTTGGGAAATCTCCCAGTTCGTTTTGTGACCGTGTACAAGATAACAGGGAATTGGAATCAGAACTGCTCTGGAAATGTGGAAGTACTTAGCAGTGCTATAGATGGGAGAAGAAATAGAAAAATAAGAGTCATTGTTGTTCCAATTCTTGCTTCCCTGTCTTGTCTGTCATTCTGTAAATAAAACGAACTATCTCTGTTGAGTTGGATTTGCACGGGTATTTTAAGAAAGTAGGAGAAGGTTCATCTGCGTCAATAAGCCCCCTGCCCACTGGCTTGTTTATTCCGCAGACCTCCACGGAGCCTCTGCTCTCCGGAAGGGCCTGTGTTAGTAGCGGGAACGCTAGGAAAAGCAGGACACACCCACACCTAGAGTGATGGTCTAGGAGCCACTGTCACATGAGGAAGGTGGTGAGACGTCCCCTAAGTCCCACAGAATAAGACAACATGGGACGAGGCGGTGGGGCTCCAGGAGCGAGCCCTGGAGTGTTAAGTGCCCCGAGCCAGGGCACTTCGGGCCTTTGGGAAGTGGGGGTTCCTTCTGTGGGAGGTGATGGTGATGAAGCTGGGTGGTGGCAGCAGCCAGACATGCAGAGGGTGTGTCTTGGGTTGCAGGGGAAAGTCTGAAATGGGACATTGCTGTGAGATGTCCTTCTGGGTCGTGGATAAAGCCGAGAGAAATCTCGCCCTGGGGCAGGAAGGAAGGGGTGCTGGCTCTTGTTGCATTGCAGTGGGCCACAGTGAAGAGGTAGGTGTTTCATAGCCGCCATCTGCAAGGATTTCCAGAGAAATGAGGGTCTTGCTCTTTGAAGCCCTGCTCGGTATTCCCGGGGCTGGCCCTCCTCTCCCTGCCCTGGGAGAGCCAATTACCAACTGTATGGAAACGACCATTTTAGTCACCTGGAGTTTCCTTTGGCCACTTGTGAGCAAGGTCTAGATTTCAGTGGGATGAAATGAATGAAAATAGGGGGTTTGAAAGAAGAGAGGCTGCCGAAGTGGAAAGGAGTCGCCGTGTGACTGGAATCCTGGGAGCTTTGCGTGAGCTGCACCCAGCTGGGGAAATCACCACCCTTCCCTCCATGCCGACAGACACACACACACACATCCAAATTGAATAATAAATCCTCCAGGAGTAAAACACACAGAACAGCAATTTTGACTGGTTTTCTATTCCGTTTCCTATGGAGCTGCAAATTCTCTGAGATGTCATGAAAAGAAAGCAATTTCCAGAGGGGAGAAGGACAGAGTCTGGGATCAGAATAATACTAGAAATAAGTCCTAGCCACTAAGAAGCAACGTCCGCCAGTGTCCCCGCGTTCAGGCAGGTGCAGAAATATGTCGGCATCAGAGACCCACAGGTTTGGGCTGTGACCTGGCATCGAAAGGAAGGGGCAACTCCTGGGCCTAATGGGATTGGGAGGTCACTGCAGTGGGAGGTGCAGACGGCGCCGGGGGCTAAAGAGGCAGCCCTCCCTGCTGAGCGCCGTACGACAACGTGAACATTACGTGGGATCCTGGATTTGAAGCACCTGCCATATAGCAGGTGGGCACTTGGAAAAGGTGGAGAATTTCAGGGCCAATGGAACCTGCTCAGACACTCCTGCCGGAAAAGAAGGGGATTTTGTCATCACAAATGGTAAGCACTCCCGGGGGAAAGCAGGGATTCCTAGTGCCCGTTCGTGCAGTGAACTGACTGATGGGGGGCAGTGCTAGCCCAGGGACGGCCGTGGCAGGCGGCGCAGCAGCGGCCGGGACACGCCAAGAGCGCCCCAGGGACATTCAGGGAGACACTTTTCAGGGGGGCAGCAGCGCCCTCCCCAGTAGACTCTGGACGAGCACACATCACCCCGGCACACAGCCAGTCCTGACCAGGGCGGCGCAGGGCACACGGGAGCTGCTGCCCATCAGCGGGAAGCTCTGACGTTCTCTACGTGCGCTGAGCCTGCCCCCTGAGGGGCTGGTGTGAGTTGTCTCAGCCGTGGCCCTGTTTCCCGAGAAGCCCCCATTCCCCAGCCCCAGCTAACGTCTGCTCTGAGCTCCAGCCTCCTTGGCAAAGGGCTGACCTCCTGCCTGGCTCTCGCCTACCCTCCTCTGTGGCAAATATCGCCGGCTGCTGCTTTAGGGGCCTTTGTGAGCAAGTGCGGGGCCCGGGCCTGTGCCTGTCCGTGGTCCCTGAGCTGGGGCTGGGCACAGGGATAGGGCTGGGTTGGTGGCGGGATGCAGGGTGTGAAGCCAAGTGACATTCACAAGACAGCAGCAGGGTGTAAAGCCACGTGTGAGCAAGCATCCAGGAGGAGGGGCATCCGCAGGGCCCTGAAGGGCACAGACACTCACGCCCCGTGGGGATGCGGAGAGCCCTCCAGCCCAGCGGTCCCCGTGTTTTGAATGCAGGCTTGCCGCCTGCCTGACAGCCAGTGTGCCCGGGGAAGTGAGCCTGCAGGAGAACGTGGGGCCACCACGCCGCTGGGACAGAAGGGAGCAGAGTGGGCAGTGGAAGGAGAGGGCAGGGCCCAAGCCTGAGCATAGGAGCCGCCTTCAGAGGGCCGTGCCTCGGACCCCCACGTCCGGGACCCTTCTCCATCCTCACGCCCTCTGTGCTAGACCCCACCTCTCCTGCAGGGTCTCCTCTTCATTTCAGGGGAGGTGGGTTCTTGACAGGGTTTAGGAGAGTCCCCTTGGGCAGGGTCCGGCGTCAGGCTCTCGGTGTCCTCATCTGTAGGATGGAGAGTGTAACAGTTCAACTTCTGAGCCTTGATATGTGATTGTGTTCGGTTCCGGGGGCCGCCCAACAAGGTACCACAAATTGAAGTCACCAGTGGGGTTGCAACTTCTCTCCCTTTTCTGAAGGCTCAAGTGAAAAACATCACGGTGCTGGCAGGGCCATGCTTCCTCTGATGGCTCTGGAGGAGGGTTTTTCTTCTTTCTTCCATCTTGTGATGTTCCCAAGTGTTCCGTGGTTTGTGGCTGGATTACTCCAGTCTCTGTCTTCATTTTCACATGGCTGTCTCCCCTCTGGTCATGCCTACGGCCAATTTGCCCTCTTCTTTTAAGGATACCTGTCATATGGGATTAGGCCCAGTCTAATGACCTCATTTTTTGTTTTGTTTTGTTTTTAACATCTTTATTGGAGTATAATTGCTTTACAGTGGTGTGTTAGTTTCTGCTGTATGACAAAGTGAATCAGCTATACATATACATATATCCCCATATCCCCGCCCTCTTGCTTCTCCCTCCCACCCTCCCGAGCCACCCCTCTAGGTTCTCACAAAGCACCGAGCTGATCTCCCTGTGCTATGCAGCTGCTTCCCACTAGCTATCTGTTTTACATTTGGTAGTGTATATATGTCCATGCCACTCTCTCACTTCATTCCAGCTTATGCTTCCCTCTCCCTGTGTCCTCACGTCCATTCTCTACGTCTGCATCTTTATTCCTGTCCTGCCCTCTAGGTTCTTCAGAACCATTTTTTTTTTATTCTAGATATATGTGTTAGCGTACGGTATTTGTTTTTCTCTTTCTGACTTACTTCACTCTGTTTGACAGTCTCTAGATCCATCCACGTCTCAACAAATGACACAGTTTCGTTTCCTTTTATGGCTGAGTAATATTCCATTGTATATATGTGCCACGTCTTCTTTATCCATTCATCTGTTGATGGACACTTAGGTTGCTTCCATGTCCTGGCTATTGTAAATAGAGCTGCAATGAACATTGCGGTACATGACTCTTTCTGAATTATGGTTTTCTCAGGGTATATGCCCAGTAGTGGGATTGTTGTAATGACCTCATCTTAACTCGACTACATCTGCAAAGGCCCTATTTCCCAATAAGTTCCCCTCGCAGGTACTGGGGATGAGGGTTTCAGCATATCTTTTGGGGGGCATAATTTAGCCCCTAGGAAATATGACACGAGGTGTCACCTGCATATGAAATGCCTGAACTAGTGTAGGTGCTCAATGCCAAGGGGTTATTATTACTGTGTATCCAAGATCTACCTTCCCCCACATTTTAATATTCCGGAATCTGTGTATGTCTTATTATCTACTTGTACATTGCTTGACGGATTTTTTCTTTTTCCGTTTAAAATATGTTATGAAATGTATGCTCTATCTCACATCTGTGCAAACATGGTATAACTTGTTCAAGAAACCTCAGCGTGTCCATGCCCTGCGAGAATATGGTGCGGCTGCCCACAGATCTTGCCTGCAGCTTCTGGAATCTTAGGAAGCGGAGATCATGATTCCGGCAGAGGTGGTGGACCCAGAGTGAGGCCTGGGAGGAGGGGCAACTGCTTGGTAGCGGGGCTCTTGGGTGTGTCGGGCTCCCGAATTCATTTCCTGGACACTTGCTGAGCACCTATGGCATACCGCGCTGCAGGGGTGCAGGCAGTAGCAGGAAGCCCAAGGGCCTCCTGAGCTGAGCCCGCAGGACACAGAGGCCCGGGAAAGCCCCCTCCTGCTGACTGCAGGGAGGCCGGGGCAGGATGGGGTGCAGTCCATGGGGCTGGAGCAAACATTTTAGGAGGTGGCAGGATCCCAGTGTAGACCGGAGACTGTGACAAAGCAATGTAGCTGTCTCACTGAGATGTCGCTTCGCAGAGGCCCAGAGCCTCCCTCTCCACCTGGGAAGCCTTCCTGGAGCCCATGGCGGCAAGAGAGGTCCAGGGTGGAAGCACAGGGACATCCTGGTGGCTCTAGACTCCCAGACAGACACCGCCTGCCCATCGGCCTGCCAACAGGAAGTGGCCCGTGTTCCCTTCCTCCTGGGAAGCTTGCTCCAGGAGAGGCGCTCATCCACCCGCTCCCAGGCCCCAGTGACAAGACGGCCAGTGGGGCCTTGAGACGCCCCTGTCTCCCTCTTGTCTCGGCAGCTGCAGTTTGCAAGTCCCGAGGGAAGCCTCCCCAGTGAGGGGTGGCCCCTTCTGGGCTCTGGAGGAAGATGGGGGCAGCTGCAATCCAAGCAGAACCAAAGATCCTACTGCCTCAGTCCCTTCCACTGCACCCCAGCCCCTCCCCCAGCTCCTCGGGCCCCCAGACACAGCCCCTGTGTTCTGCCACACCCCCTGCCAGGCTCCAACCACCTGCCAGGGAGCTTTCAGTACCAGAAAGACGGCACACTTAGCAAGTGAAGCTAAAGTAGCCAGAAACAAGGCCCCTCTACGGAAGCTCTGGGGGGAGGCACCTTGTAAGTGGAGTCTTGGGAACTCCAGGGACTCCAGGGATTTTCTCATTGGTGGCATTAAGGGTGTAGCCTTTCAGGAGCTCAGAGTGGAGACTTTCAGGTCCAGAGAGGGTCAGCCTGTAGCCACAGGCTCCCGGCTGAAGAAGCTGTCAAGCTGGTCCCCCAGGAACCCTGGGGTAGGCCCCCCGGCATGGCCAGGGATTGGCTCCCAGCTGTCCCTCCCTCCAGTGGAGCGGCGGTGAAGCTGGTCTAAGTCCTCTAATTCCATGCCCCCTCCACTCTGCTGCTGCAGTGGCCTGGGGGCGGAGCCCTGGCAGCGCGGAGCCCTGGGCCCCAGCCACTTCCTCCCCTGACCCAGTTCCTCCATGACCAGACTGTCTGAAGGCAGCAGAATTCTCTCCTTTCAGGGCCCTGCTCTTCAGAAGCCCACCCTCCACCCCATCACATTGGAGTCAATATGAATGTTGAATTGGACGAGCCACCAACTGCTTTCTGGCTTATCTGGGGCTCATGCCTTTTCAATCCAGAGCCATTTCATGCCTTTGTATGAAGATTGTTGGGAATCTCTAAGTAAGGTGGCCCTGAAATTTGGTGGCCAGTCCGGGTTAGCTAGAGATGATGAGGGTGTCATCCTATGCATGGCTCAGGGTCTTTCCTCAATGTTCAGGTCCCTCATGGGTCTGTCCACACAGGCCAGGGAAGCTTTGGGCCACTGCCCAGGGTGGTACATTGAGCAAGTGGTCTGAGGTGGGCAGCAGATGGGCAGTGGGGTCTTTTGTACTTGTTGGAGAGAGGACAAGAGGGAAGCCTGGATGTTCTGATTCTTATTTCCATGGGAGCACCAGGAGAGGACATGGCTGGGCCACCAGTAAAGCTGAGGCAGTCTAGGTTCATCCACTTCTCGAAGGTTGAGGATGGGAAGCCTTGGGTCGTCCAATTCTTCCCATATGTCCTCGTGGACAGGCCTCTATGCTCCCTTGGCAATTTGGCTTGTCAGAGCAAAACAATACATTGACAGTTGGCCTGGTCATCTCAGGTTGAGGGGGTACTGCGGGCTTGCAGAGCAGTGGGTCAGCTCTGGGACCCCCTGGGACCTCACCAAAGTAGTGCCTGCCCTTGAGGCTCCGGACCCTGAGCAGCCCGCCTGGTCTCTGTCTGTGAAGCTCTTGAAAGGGCAACAGTGTCTGTTATTCAAGTGTCTGAACTGACAAACAATCTCACTCTTAATGCCTATTTGGGGTGAGGCCACCAGTAATTAAGGTGGTGCTGGCCAATCTGGTCACTGGCAAGTACCTCTTTTTTGCAGAGTATGGGCTGCAGGTTCGGCAGGACGCCAAGTCCTACATCCTTAGTAGCTGGGCAGCTCAGGGCACATTATACAAGCTTCTCTATGCCTCAGCTTTCTCTTCTGTATTTGTATGTTCATTGGGAACCTCCTCAGGGGTACACACCAGACTCCACTTGGAGGATGGGCAGGGGAGCTAGACCAAAACTCTGGGACAGGGTTCTGGTGCTTCAGCAGCTAACAAACTTGATTCAGGTTATTCATCCTTAGAAACAGCTCATATAATAATACCCACTCCCCGGTGGGTTTGGGAAACCTAATTACTACTTGTGAAATGTTTGCAGGTTCACAGAAGAAAGGTGATACCATCATGGCAAAGTATGACTACCATAATCGTGATCTTCTCAAGCTGCCCCGAGGGCTAAGTCCTATAAAATTGCCGTTTGTGAAATTCTGCTATTGTTACAAAGTGCAGCTATTATCCATAATGATACAGAGTAATGTCTAAGGTATTGCTGTGCTCATGGAAAACTCTTAAATCAGGCGAAGTGAAGAAGGTAGACCAGGCCACCTGCCGTGAGCTTGTCCTGCTCTCTAATTCCAAAAGTAAACAGAATCCTTGAGGAGGTAGGCCCCTGAAGAAGCACCAGATAGCAACAGCATTCTCTGAGCACCTAGCGTGCACCAGGCAGTGTGTTATGCACGCTAGCTCATTGAATCTTCCCAACAAGTTTAGGAAGTAGACTTTATCATCTCCATTTTGCAGAGGAGAAAAAATGAGGCTCAAAGATGTTGACTTGCCCACAGAAAACGAACCTGGCAGTTATAAATAGCATGGCTTAGAGTGGAGAAAGAGCTGGGCCGGGTGGGAGGTGACCAGAGAGTCTGGGCAGGAGGCAAAGAGTCTCTGAACTAGGTTAGCAAAGCGAGGATGGCTTCCACATTTCCAGTTTGGGCACCCCTACCCTCACCCCCGCCAACCCAGTGAACAGGTCCGCTGCCAACGGAGAGAGGCAACCGAGGAGGGGAAGGCGGTAGGGAGGGCAGATGACTGGTGCAGGGTAGCCTGAGCTTGGGACTGCCAGCATATCTCCACGCGCTGGCCTGGGCCTTGGGAGGGAAGTTGGGACGCAGTCACTGACAGATTTGACAGGTGAAGGCCTGGGAGGAGATGGCCAAAATGCAACGTGTCACCCGGGGCCACTAGCCCCAAGGCTCAGTTCTCGCTGGAGAACCTCCAGAAGGCAGCGCGGGCCAAGGTGACAGGTGTCCGTGAAGCCCTCCTCGCGGGACTCGCCGGCGACGCGCTCGCTCCCCGCAGGCCTGCGCCGAGTCAGCGATCCCGCTCGGCTCTCCGCGCCCTACCCCGGCTTCCCGGTCCCTCCAGCCTCCGTCGCCCCCGCCGTCTCCTCCTCCGGGCGCGGAGCCGAGGGCCGGGGCCTCCGCGCACTGTGAGCCGGGAAAGCGGCATCGCGCGCCGCTCGCTGCACTGCTCGGGCCTGCCGGGCGGGGCTCGGGGCGCATGCGCGGCGGCCTACGGAAGCCCGGAAGGAGGGGTGGGAAGTGCGGCTCAGGTTTCTCAGGGCGGCGGCGGCGGCGGCGGCGTCGGCAACTGGGACGCGGCTCGCGCTGGCACCATGAACCCGCTGTAACGTGCAGGCTGCGCGGCGCGGGGGGCGGGGGGAGGAGGAGGAGGACGGCGCGGTGAAGTTCTCCGCCATGAACCTGAGGGGCCTCTTCCAGGACTTCAACCCGAGGTGAGGCGTCGCCCGCACGGCTCGGGGAGGCACGGCGTCCGGGATGCTGTGGCGGGCGGCGGGGCCTGCCCGAGCCTCCCCGGAAAACCGATCGGCCTCGGCGCCGGCCCGCTGCCTCCTCCCGCGCCCGCTGCCTTCAGCCCCCGGCCCGCCGCCCCATCTAGAACCTCCCGGCCGCGGTCCCCGCCCCGCGGGAACCCCGCGCCTCTCCGCTTGCCCTCCCTCCCTCGTCGCTGTCCCAACTTCCCTCTCTCAGCTCCATCTTCTGGCACCCGCTGCCTGCCATGCGTTCCCCGCGCCAGGGCCGGTTCACTTGACTCGACACCCCTACCCACCACCCCAGCTGTTTCCTACAGTTCCTCCAAGCCCTTGAGGTTTCCCTTGGACGTATGCCCATCCCTCGCTTGTTTGCTTCTTTGTGGAACTGATGTCTGAAACACTGTTGAATCCTTGGAGTCCGTGTCAGGGTATGGCAGGACCTTACATAACGCTTTTGGGGGGTAAACCTGACAATTTTCCGTACACGTTTTCTCATCGGTCTTGACTGTAAGTTTATTTGCAGGAAGCAGATATTGCTGTCCTGTTTCCCAGATGGGGACTAGCCAGTGGACTGGAGGGAAGGAACACTGGCTAAGGAATCGAGCGTCTGTCCTTGGACTTGACCAAGTGTTCTGTAACTCTCTTACCTCCCCAGGCTGTGAACTCCCTAAAGCAGAGACCGTCTCCTGCTCAAATCTCTATTCCCCGCAGCTCCCACTGTGTCTGACACATAGTAGGCACTTATCAAATGTTTGTGGAACTAAACTGAACCTAAAGACCTGGATTGGAGAGCAGGCCGTATGTAACTGGGGGATCCTCTGCTCATCTGAAAAATAAGGAGTTGGCCTAGCTGATCTCCGAAGTCCACTGCTCTGTGAAGGGAGTGCCTAGCTCCCTTATTTGGTGGTGGAAGGCACGCACTCAATAAACCTTTCCTATGCCAGGTCCCATGCCGTCTGCTTCAGCTGCTGAGAGGGCCCAGCGTGAGGGTGGAGAAGGGCAGGCCAACAGATGATTGACAGCACAGTGCAGTGTTGTGCTATGGGAGCCCAGTGGAGACCACCTTCCAGGCTGCTTGTGGGGCATGTCTTGGGAGAGAGAGAGAGGATGAGTGTGTGTGTGTGTGTGTGTGTGTGTGTGTGTGTGTGTTGGGAGTGCAGCCTCCTTAGGGACGCTGACATTTTAAGGTTCGAGCCATTGTGACTTACTGGGTGCTCTTATTGCTCTTTGAGCACTACCGAGTTCATGTTCTGTTTAGTCTGGAGGGCCAGTGTCCCCATCACAGTGCAGTCATTATCACTGTTGGCCTTGAAGGCGCTCTGCATAGAGGAGCTTGTTGAGAGCAGGTAACTGAGAACTGACTGCAGCGCCTTCCTCTGCTGTTCCTAGGGGTTAGGATTGGTCTCCAGGGTAGCAGGGCTGGTGCCGGAGTTGGATAGGCCTTGTGTATCTACATTGTTTGACGATGGTGATAAGAAAGATAAGTAAAAGCTGAATTGTTTTGTGTCCTTGGGCCACTCACTTATCTGTCTGTTTTATAGGCAGAATGAGTATAATCTCTCAGCAGGATAGAGAGGCCAAATTAATGATTGATTGCAAAGCGCTTTACAAGTAGAAAGTTCCAGGACAACTTTGCAAGGTGACAGATCATTCGGAAGCCACAAAGAGCACTTGCTGAAACAAAATAGTGCTGCCCGGATAGCATCCTTAACCGTTTTTTCCTGTAGTAGCTTCTTTCTGCCCCCCCGCCGCCCCGCCCCCGGAAATTGGCACAGGAAAATGACAATTAAATACCAGGTATCTAAACAGGTTTATAGTCAACATCAACGTACTTATCAACCCTTTAATTCTATTGGGATTGAGATGCACATCTCCCTGAAAAGTTTGAAGATCTTTTATAGGATGCCATTTTCGTTTTCATTTTCCTGATGCCGTGTTGAGTCAGTGGGAGAGAGCCGTGTTTCCTCACAGTGGGGACTCCTGAGACGGTGGCCAGCTGATGTCGGCAGGTGCCAGTTCTCAGCTGGTGGTGTGTCATGTCTTGTGGGCACACCTCGTTTTCGACATTGTTCTTTAGTTTTTGCTCCATGCTGAGGAGGACCTTCCAGACAGCTCGAAGAGCAAACCGAGGGCTGGAGACAGGAGGAAACCTTGTGCCAGGGCCTCAAACCCTGATGCTGCTTCCTCGCTCCCCGCCTGGAATTCAGAGCCAGTTCAACACCTCCCTCCTAGCCCAGCACCTTAGCACATACTGTTCTCTTTGCCGGGAGTGTTTCCCTCTCTCTCCTCTCCTCCTTACCTTGTTAGCTTCTGTTTCTCCTTGAGATCTCAGCTCACTTGTTGCTTGCCGAGGGCAGCTTTTCTGACTTCCCCGCCCAGCGCACTGCGCCCTGTTTGTACAGTCTGCGTAGTGTGCTGTGTTCCTCCATCTTACACTCATCTGTACCCTTGTTTGACTAATGCGTGTCTCCCCTATGAAACTCTAAGCTCCATGGGGGCAGGGCCATGACTCTGCGTGTTATGGTACCCTGCATATCTGGAGTAGTACCTGGCTCAAAAAGTATTTGTGGGATGGATGGATGAATGAATGAATGAACGAACGACTCACTCTCCAGAGTCACTGCCTTCCTCGTGGTCTGCGGCCTGGTTCTCTTTCCTCTCACCTTCTTCCCTCCTTCAGGATGCAGCCATTCCATTGGCGAGCTGGGAACACCACGACACTAAGCAGACCACGGCTGCCTTGACTCTGTGGCTTGTGTATGTCTCAGGAATAGTCACTGTCACGGTTTGGTGGGCCCCAAGGCATGGGCCATGGCTCCAGATCTCCTTTCCAACCTTTTGATCTTGGGAGTCTGAATCCGCTGCTGTATTGCCAAGGCTCTGGAAAACTACACTGACAGAGAATGATTCACAGCTGTCAACACTCAGATGCCTATTTCCATCTGGCTCAGAACTGGTTGATCATGAGCTTCTTTTTAGTTACATAGGTTAAGGCTTGCTGAAACAGACACCCCGGACCCACCAAGTCCTTCCCTGAATGCCCAAGGCTTCCTAACAGCTAGCGAGCCCTACCTATTGAATAGGCAAACTCCTAGAAGTATACGGAATTGACAAACTTGGATCGTGAGGTGTTCCTGGGAGCTAGAGATCTGGGAGTAGGTGGCATTAAGCCGGCACCCTGTCCGCACCACGGAGCCTTGGGAGTCTCTGCTGCCTTGTGCAGTTGCTGGCTCAGAGAAGGCCCTTCAGCCCTGGTAGCCAGGCAGTGCTCGAAGGCTGTGAGAACTCTGCTAGAACTTCTGAGTCAGCCGCAGTGAGCTCCAGATGGAGTGTGGTGCATCCCGCAGGTGTCCTGGACGGGGACAAAGGCTGAGGAGCGCTGCTCTGAGCATTCCGTCGTGTGGGGATGGGGTCCTGAGGTCAGTAGCATTTAGAAGCTTCCATATGCTGCAACATCTAAAGCCATTCTGGAGTCTGTGTGAGTGATCTTGTCTCTTATTTGAAGTCTGGAAACATGAATGTGATTGCGGGTAATTAACAACAGGCAGCTACCTGACCTTTAAGAGGCGTTTGTAAAGTATATGTAAAGCATTACTTCATCACACATCTCCCTGGTACCTACTGTGTGCCAGAGATGTGCCGGGTGCCCGAAGTGCAGGAGTGAATGGGACGTGGTCCCTGCCCGCTCGAGCCCGGCGGACGAAGCAGAAATGGAAACATTAAAATTCAACACGGGACAAGGCGTTCCAGGCACAAGAACCAAAGAACCAAATGCTGCGGGAACACAAGGGGCAGAGCCACTAATTCTGTCTAGCGTGGACAGGGAAGGTTCCACAGCTCGATTCTGAAGCATATAGTTATAGGCTTTTGTCAGACAAGAGGGCAGGAAAGGCATCTTAGAAGGGACAAAGTATGCAGAGGCGCGGGGTCATGGGAGGGCCTGGTGTGTTAAGACAGTGCTGCAAGGTCAGTGTGGTAGGGGCATTGCGGGCAACGCTTGTCACGTGACTTAGAAATACTACGCGTAGTGTTAACAATTACTGTAAATGTTTTTGACACATTACTGTTTTTTTTTTAAAGCAGGCTCCAGACCCATCAATAGTGAGTGTATGTTGGTACTGTTAATGAACTCTTCACCACCAACTGTCTGTTTATCTGTCATTCTGTCACCTCAAACTACCTATAGTAAGAAAAGCTTGTTGATTATACTGAGGTTATTAATAATAGCTATGACTTCTGGGACACCTACCACGTGCCAGGCACAGTATCACTGCTCTGCACCCATTATCTTGAACCTTCACAACAGCCCTCTGAGTTCGATATCAGCCTTGTTTTGCAGAGTCTTAGCTTGTGAATTCCCTGAAGTCACACAGGCGGTGAGGGGCCAAGTCAGGAGTCGAACAAGTTGGTTTCCTTCTGAAACCTGTGCTCTTTCCGGTATTCATATGCCCCCCTTCTGATTTAGTAGCATCTGCCCACCCCAGCCATGGCATAGGAGGTCCGACATACTAAGGAGCCTTCTGTTTATGAGTTGTGATTAAGCAAAGCAAACCTTGTATTCGAGCTTACGCATCTAAATGAGTATTATCTTTCAAAGAAGTTACTTAGGGAAAAGGTAAATATATACCTACTCCATTGCTCATACCCCTTGTTACTCATTTGAAATTTCCTTGGAAGCAAATCCTGTAAGAAAATCCGTCTCATTGCTTTATAATCATATATCATTTTTTAACCAAAATAGTGCTGCCTAGTTTGATCACACATCCTATCCACTAAACTTGGCTCTGACTGACTTTTGGCCGTTTCCAAAAATCCACTCTCAGTGAAGATTTGGCACCACTGGGGGTATTCAAATGAACGGACCGCAGGCTCTCAAGGCGATTCCAGGAGGAAAGCTCCAAAGATGGTTTGAGCAAGGAAGTGGAATTAGTGCATTGTCTCCCAGGGGGACTGTTTAAAGGAGACATGTCTCATTTGAATGCAGAATTTCTGGTTTCGAAACTATCATTCCCATTACTTACTTACACGTCTCATTTGAATGCAGAGTTTCTGGTTTCAAAAATGTCATTCCCATTACTGGCTAATTACACGCATGTTTTTCTTGGCTGTGAGTTCTTTGGAGGCCAGGATGGTGAGGTGTTCGAGAAATGTGCTGAGTGAGTGGATGTTGAGTACAGATAGACGTGAGCCATGGGGGAACTCTGTTGTAGGGGAGAGACAGTGGACTGAGGGATTTTAGGTAGTTTCCTAGGACTTCGGGAGTGAAGCTTCCCAGTATTGAGCTTGGGGTTTCTAATTGCGTTGCCTGATCATAGGCCATGCCTGTGCGAGGAGACTAGAATTCAAGATGAAAGCCTTCAACTCTGGAGACAGGCTCTTTATAACTGACAATTCGTAGTTTGTCACCTATGACCTAATAGTGAGAAAAATGATGGCTAAATGAGATTGTCATAACTTTTCTCTTTTGTAATACTAGTAGCAGCTAAAATGGGTAAAATCCATCATTTACACAGGGCTCTCATATCCCCTTATCTCCATGAGTGGATATAGGAGCAACCCGATGAGGAGAGAGTGACCCACGCACAACCACACAGCTGGGAAACAGTTCCCACAGGCCTGGGCTCTGTCTAGTCCTCCTCAAGAGTGATTTGTTTTTATTTGGCTTTTGTACTTTCTTGTCAGTCAATGACTTTAAATTTTGTTCATAAGGTTCTGCTCAGTGTAAGAGGTGCAGTTCCTTTGAAACGTTGGGAGAGTGGCAATTAGCAGTTTGTCAGTTGGAGCTATTCTCTAAAGTTGTAGACAGAGAGGCGCTCACAGGGATGGTCACCCAGACCATGTGTGCGTGCATGTGTGCCTGCTCCAGTTAAAGCCAGCGGCTTCCACTGGAGAAAACTGATGGGTCTAAAAAGAGTCCAGCTGCATTCTTTTGACTTGCGGAAAACAAGATAATAGAACGTTTATACGCACAGTGTCATCTCTTTACTAGGTATATTCCCTCCCTCCCTAAATCCTTTTTCCCTTCCCCCCAAGGTGGAGAGAGGGAATTTGAGGTTCCAGCAGAAAGCTCTGTGTACATTTCAGAGAGGATACTAGCTTTGTAGTTTGACCCACGTGACACCACTCAGTGATCTTGTACTGGCATTACAGACTCAGATGAAAGTGGGGTAAATTCCCTTTTAAGGTGTAATTGGAAAAGTGAAATTAAGGAAGCAGTGGTTTGATGCCAGAATATCCATTGGAACCTCCATTTGCTGATTTGTGGAGAATTCAGCAGTCTGTTTCTATACTTGGATTCTGGTCTGAATGTTTCTTGAAAAGTAACTCATAGTAGTTTAGGCTTTTTTTATTTTTATTTAAATTTTTTTTTTATATTTGGAGCTTTTTATCACTTTTTTTTCTCTACAGTTATCATGGTTTATTTTATTTTCTTTATTTTTTTGGGTTGCACTGGGTCTTCATTGCTGTGTGCGGGCTTTCTCTAGTTGTGGCGAGCGGGGGCTACTCTCCTTTGCGGTGCGAGGGCTTCTCATTGTGGTGGCTTCTCGTTGCGGAGCATGGGCTCTAGGTGTGTGGGCTTCACTAGTTGCAGCACGCGGGCTTCAGTAGTTGTGGCTCGCAGGCTTCAGTAGTTGTGGCTCGCGGGCTCTAGAGTGCAGGCTCAGTAGTTGCGGCGCACAGGCTTATTTGCTCCGTGGCACGTGGGATCTTCCCGGACCAGGGCTCGAACCCGTGTCCCCTGCATTGGCAGGTGGGTTCTTAACCACTGCACCACTGGGAAGTCCCAGGTTAGGCAATTTTCAGTCTATTTTGTCAGTTTATTATGACTTGTGTAGAATTTCTGCCTCCAGTCTCTACCAACTACAATCTACCTTACACACTCTTCTCTACCTTCTGTCACTCTTTTGCTCAGAAAATCTTCAGTGGCCCCCTATTGCCTAGTAATAAATTCTAAGGACTTTACCTTGATATTCAAATCCCCCATTCTACCTTTCCCTTGTTTCCTCTGGTGCCTTTTCTCCTGTCTCCCCAGCACTCCCCACCCCAAGATTTACAGAACGTACTCCACGTGTTCTAGTCTCCTGGGGTACAAAATACTGTCTCATGCTTTAAAGAATCGTCTTCCCTTTTTCTGGAATTCCCTATCCCCAGACCCCACCTCCTTTCCCAGCTCTCCCAGGGAAATGAACCTTCCATGTCCCAGTTTGCCATGATATATAGTTGCTTGATCCCCCTCTCCTCCTCTTAGTCTTTGAGCATCTTCGGGGCAGAGACTGTTTCTTTCCCACACGCTCAAACAGTTTTTAAAGTTTTAAGTTAGATTTGTGTGTATTTTGTATTGATGCCCCATGATCCTTTTTTTCCCTCTGGAAAAATTCTGTACACATGTAAAGAAAGTATCTTTTGTTTGCTTTGACAGAACCATGCTATTTTTATCTACTCTAGCGTTCATTTCCATAATTTCCTTAGGAACTTTGTCTGCTTTATCTGTCATGATTTAACAGTAGCATGTAGAAGCCCACAATGTATATTGGTATATTTGTACAAGAAATATTGTCAGATTATTTCCATATTCTATGGTCATGTTGTTAGATTTTCATTATTTAGATTTTCTTTATTAGTCATTTTAATGCTTTTTGTTTTGAAGTCTAATTGATCAAATTACTGTCCTAGTAAACTGCTTCTCTTGTCCTTACTCAGTCACAATAAACCTGTGTCATCTCCTTTCTTCTAATTGGTTTGACTTTTTTTTTTTTTTGCGGTACGCGGGCCTCTCACTGTTGTGGCCTCTCCCGTTGCGGAGCACAGGCTCCGGACGCACAGGCTCAGCGGCCAGGGCTCACGGGCCCAGCCGCTCCGCAGCATGTGGGATCTTCCCGGACCGGGGCAAGAACCCGTGTCCCCAGCATCAGCAGGTGGCCTCTCAACCACTGCGCCACCAGGGAAGCCCTATTTCTAGTTTTTTAAAGAGCTTCCATACTGTTCCACAAAGTGGCTCTGTCAATTTACATTAGATAGATTAATAGATAGGCCAGGTTTATTGAAGTATGTTTAACATGCAGTAAATTTTACCGTTTTTTAGTGCACAGTCCTATGAGTTTTGATAAACCCATTCACTTGTGTAAGCACCACCCAAAGACAGAGATATAGAAAAGTTCTGTCACTGCAAAATCTTCCCTCGTGTGCTTTTGTAGTCATCCTTTCCCCCAACACAGCCACGGGTAATCACGGGTGATCTGTTTTCTGTATCTATACTTTTGCCTTTTCCACAATGTCACATAAGTGGAGTCACACAGTGTGTTGTGTTTTCAGTCTGAGTTATTTTACTTAGTATAGTGCATTTGAGGTTATCCATGTTGTTGCATGCATCCCTAGTTTGTTCCTTTTTCCTGCTGATTAGTATTCCATTTGAATAGACATACCTCAGTTGGTTTAACCATTCAGCAGTTTTTGGACACTTGGGTTGTTTCCAGTGGCTATTATAAATAAAGCTGCTTTGAACATTTGAACACAAGTCTTTGTGTGGACATATGTTTTCCTTTTTCTTAAGTAAATACCTAGGTATGGGATTGCTGGGCTGTAGAGTAAGGGTATACTTAACTTTATGAGAAACTACCAAAGTGCTTTCTAAAGTGGCTACACTGCATTCCTACCAGCAATATATGAGGGTTCCATTTGCTCTACCTCCTTAGCAACGATTGTCATATGCTGTGAGGGTAAGAGTCTAGGTTCATTTTTCCCATCTGTCCAGTTGTTTCAGCACCATTTATAGAAGCCCAATTGTTTCTCTATTGAATTGCCTTGGCACCTTTTCCCATGTATGTACAGGCATGTTTTTGGACTCTATTCTGTTCTCTGTGTCTCTCCTGATGCTAATCCTACATTGTCTTGATTACTGTAGCTCTATAGTGAGCCATGAAAACATGCAGTATAAGTATAGTTTCTCCAACTTTGTTCTTTCTCACAATTGTTCTGCCCATTTGAGGTCTTTTGCATTTTCATATAATTTTTAGAGCGAGTATGTCAGTTTCTGCAGAAGAGGCTGCTTGGATTTTCATTGGCATTGCACTGAATCTTTTTTTTATATATATTTATAGCAGCTTTATTCATAGTTGCCAAAACTTGGAAGCAACCAAGATGTCCCTCAAAGGGTGAATGGATAAATAAACTGTGGTTTATTATTTATTCCAGTGGAATCTTGTTTAACACTAAAAGGAAATGAGCTATCAAGCCATAAAAAGACATGGTGGAAGCTTAAATGCATACAGGCACACCTCGTTTTATTGCGCTTTACTTTATTGCGCCTTGCTTTATTGTGTTTTTTTTCTTCCAGTTTCATTGGAATATAGGTGACATACAGCACTGTGTAAGCTTAGGTACAGCATATCGATTTGACTTACATACATCATGAAATTATTACCACAGTAAGTTTAGTGACCATTAATCATCTCATATAGATACAAAAGAAAAGAAAAAGAAAAAATATATTTTTCATTGCGGTGAGGACTCTTAGGATGTACTCTCTTAACAACTTTCATGTGTAACATATGGCAGTGTTAATTACATTTATCATGTTGTAAAATACCTGTCTAATACTTATTTATCTTATAACAGGAAGTTTCTACCTTTTGACTGACTTCATCCAATTCCCCCTCCCCTAACCCCGACCTCTGGTAACCACAAATCTAATCTCTTTTTCTATCGGTTTGTTTGTTTTTGAGGTATAATTGACCTACAAGATTATGTTAGTTCCTGGTGTACAACATAGTGATTCTATATTTCTATACATTCTTAAATGATCACCACAATAAGTCTAGTTACCATCTGTCACTATTCAAAGATATTATATTATTTTTGACTATATTCCCCACACTGTACATTTCATACCCATGACTCATTTATTTTGTAGCTGGAAGTTGTACTTCTTAATCTCCCTCACTTATTTCTCTCCTCCTTTCCTCTCCTCCCCTCTGGCAACCACCTGTTTATTTTCTGTATCTATGACTCTGTTTTGTTATGTTTGTTAATTTGCTTTTTTAGAGTCCACATATAAATGCACTTATACAGTATTTGTCCTTCTCTGTCTGACTCATTTCACTTAGCATAATACCATGTAGGTTCATCCATGTTGTCACAAATGACAAGATTTCATTCTTTTTTGTGGCTGAGTAATATTTCATTACACACACACACACACACACACACACACACACACACTCCACATCTTTTTTAAACATTCATCTATCAGTGGGCACTTAGGGTGCCTCTATATCTTAGCTACTGTAAATAAGGCTGCAGTGAACATAGGGGTACATATATCTTTTTGAATTGGTGTTTTTGTTTTCTTCAGATAAATCTCCAGGAGTGGAATTGCTGGATCACATGGTAGTTCTATTTTTCATTTTTTGAGAAACCTCTATACCATTTTCCATAGTGGTTGCACCAATTTATGTTCCTGCCAACAGTGCACAGGGGTTCCCTTTTCTTCACATCCTCACCAACACTTGTTATCTGTTGTCTTTTTTTTAATAATAGCCATTCTGACAGTGTAAGATGTTATCAAACTAGACTACTTTCTCATACCATATACAGAAATGATTAAAGACTTAAATGGATTAAAGACTTAAATGTAAGACCTGAAACCATAAAAATCCTAGAAGAAGACATAGGCAGTATGCTCTTTGACATCAGTCTTAGCAATATTTTTTTGGATATGTCTCCTCAGGCAGGAGAAACAAAAGCAAAAATGGGACTACATGCATTGAATCTTTTGAATAATCTGATGAGTATGGTAGGCTAAATAATGTCCCTCAAAGATACCTACTTCCTAATCCATGGAACCTGTGTATATTAGCTTCTGTGGCAAAAAGGTGAATATTATCTTATATGGCAAAAGATGTAATTAAGTTAAAGATCTTGAGATGGGGAGAGTATTCTGGATTATCCAGGCAGGCCCTAAATGCATTCATGGGTTTCCATATAAGAGGGAGGCAGAAGGAGATACTATTAGGAGGAGAAGGCAATGCGATTGAGGCAGAGAAAGAGATTTGAAGATGCTGCCCTTCTGATTTTGATGATGGAGGAAGGGGCCCAAGGTAGTGCAAGGAATGCAGCTCTAGAAACTTGAAAAGGCAAGGAATGGATTCTCTCCTAGTCTCTGGAGACATGGCTCTGCTGACACCTTAGTTTTAATGTAGTGAACCCCATTGTGGACCTTTAGCCTCCAGAACTATAACAGAATAAATGTGTATTGTTTTAAACCATCAAGTTCATAGTAATTTGTTATAGCAACCATAGGAAACTAATAGAGGATGTAAATTTTAACAATATTGATTTTTTTAATCTATAAAAATGGTGTATCTCTCCATTTATTTAGATCTTTAATTTTTTGGTAGTGTTAGGTTTCAGAGTATGTCTTGCACATATTTTGTTAAATTTATCTCTAAGTATTTCATATTTTGATACTGTTGTCAATGGTAGTTTTTCATAAACTTTTAATTTTAAATATTATTAGGTTTATAGGAAAGTTGCAGTAAATGATAGTTTTTTTTTTAAAAAAGTGTCCATTTTCTCATTGCTAGCATATAGAAATGCAGTACATTTTTTTGTATATTTACCTTGTATCCTGCAACTTTTGCTAAATTCACTTATTAGATTTAGTAGCTTCTTTGGTAGAGTACTTAAGATTTTCTACATAGACATCATGTTGTCTGCAAATATCAGATTTACTCCTTCCTTTTGAATCTTTATCCCCTTTATTTCTTTTTCTTGTATTATATTTGTGGCTAGAACCTCCAGTACAGTGTTGAATAGATGTATTGAAGTGGACATACTTGCCTGGTTTCCAGTCGTAGGGGGAAGGTATTTAGTCTTTAACCATTAAGCATTTTTAACTAGGTTTTTTTCTAGATACCCTTCTAGCCCTAATTAGTTTAGAGCTTTTATCTTGAGTGAGTAGTGAATTATGTCAAATGTTTTTTCTGGAACTATTGAATAATCATATGGCTTCTCTTTTTCATTCTATTAATACAGTGAGTTACATTAACTGATTTCCAATGTTAAGTGAAACTTGCAGTCCTGGCTAAAGCACACTTAATCATAATGTAATATCCTTTTTATATATTGCTGGATTCAATATCCTGTTTTTTAGGGGTTTTGCATCTGTCTTCATGAAGGATACTGGTATGTAGTTTTCTTTCTTGGTCAGGTTTGGGTATCAGGGTAATGCTGGCTTCATAAAATACTGGGAAATGTTCCCCTCTCATCTTTTTCTGCAAGAGTTTGTGAAAAATTGGTACTATTTCTTCCTTATGTGTTTGGTAGATTTTGTCTGGCCCTGACATTTTCTTTGTGAGAAGGAGTCCAACTGCAATTTCAGTTTTTTAAATAGATATAGGAATATAAATATTTCTTCTTGTGTGAACTTTAATAATATCTTTATTTCAAGAAATGTATGTGCATAAAATTGTTCATAATATCCACTTCTAATCCCTGTAATGTTTGTAGGATTTGTAGTGATGTCCCCGCTTTCATTCTTTGTATTGGTAATTTGTGTCTACTGTTTCTTTTCTGATAACTCTAGGTATAGGTTTACCAATTTTCTTGATCTTTTCAGAGAACCAGCTTTTAGTTTCATTGATTTCTTTTTTCTTATGTGGACCATTTTTACAGTCTTTATTGAATTTGTTACAATATTGTTTCTGTTTTATGTTTTGGCTTTTTGGCTGCAAGGCATATGGGATCTTAGCTCCCCGACCAGGGATTGAACCTGCACCCCCTGCAATGGAAGGTGACGTTTTAATCACTGGACTGCCAGGGAAGTCCCTAGTTTCATTGATTTTTCTCTAACATGTTTCTTACTTAGTTCATTGATATTTGTGTGTATATTTATTATTTACTTCCATTCATTTTTTTAAAATTTCCTTCTCTTCCTAGTTTTTTAAGGTGAATCATAGATCGTTGACTTGAGAACTTTTCTACTTAGCGTTTGATGCTGTAAATTCCCCTTAAGTATTGCTTTAGCTGTATCTCACATATTTTGGTATGTTGTGTTTTCACTTTCATTTAGTCCAGAATTTTAAAAATTTTCCTTGTGTTTTTTTTTTTCTTTTACCTATGGATTATTTAGAAGAGTATTGTTTAATTTGTAAGTATTTTGAGAATTTTTCAAATATCTTTAAGTTATTGACTTTTAGTTTAATCTCATTGTGCTTAGAGATTTACTTTGTATGATTTCAGTCCTTTTACATTTGTTGAGGATTGTTTTATGGCCCAGAATTCAGTCTGTCTTTGTGAATGTTCCATGTGCACCCAAATTTGCACTTGAATTTGTATTCGGCTGTTGTTGGGAGGAATGCTTTATCAATATCAATTAGGTCATGTTGGTTGATAGTGTTATTACAAACTTGTATATCCTTAGTAATTCTCTATGTGTTCTATCAGTTACTGAGAGAGAAGTGTTAATTTCCAGTAATAGTTGTGGATTTTTCTGTTTCTCCTTAATGTTTTAATTATTAATGTTTTCTACGTGTATTTTGAAGCTTTGCTATTAGGTACATAAATATTTACAGTTGCTAGATCCTCCTCCAACACAAATCACCTCTTTATCATTATGTATGCTCCTGTTTGTCCCTGGTAATATTCCTTGTTCAAAAATATATCTTAGGGCTTCCCTGGTGGCACAGTGGTTGGGAGTCCGCCTGCCGATGCAGGGGGCGCGGGTTCGTGCCCCGGTCTGGGAGGATCCTGTGTGTCGCGGAGCGGCTGGGCCCGTGGGCCATGGCCGCTGATCCTGCGCGTCCGGAGCCTGTGCTCCGCAACGGGAGAGGCCACAACAGTGAGAGGCCCGCGTACCAAAAAAAAAAAAATATATGTATGTATATATATATATATATATATATAAACCTTATATTGTGGTAGGCAGAATGATTCCCCCAGAGACATCCAGGCCATTAAGCCCTGGAACCTATGAATATGTTATGTTACACGGTAAAGGGGATTTTGCAGATGTCTTTAAGGTTACAGTATTAGTTTTTATTGCATCTGTGACAAATCACCACAGATTTAGTGTCTTAAAACTACACAAACTTATTATCTCATAGTTCTGTAGGTCAGAAGTACAGGTACAGCATGGCTCAGTTGGATCTTCTGCTTAGAGTCTCACAAGGCTGGAATCAAGGTGTCAGCAGGGCTCTGTACCTTTCTTGAGGCTCTGGAGATTAATCTGCTTCCAAACTCATTTGGGTTGTTGTCAGAATTTAGTTCCTCGTGGTTGTAGGGCTAACGACCCCATTTCCTTGCTGGCTGTCAGCTAGGAGTTATTCTCACCTTCTAGAGTCGGCTTGCATTCCTTGGCTCATGACTCCCGTCCTCCATCTTCAAAGCCAGCAAAGGCAGGTGGAGTCCTTCTCACTTTTGGAATCTCACTGACTTCCCCTTCTGCCTTATCTCTCCTCTTCTGCCACATCTCTCTGACTTACTTGTATGCCTTCCTCTTCTGCTTTTAAGGGCTCATGTGATTACATTGGACACAACTGGATAATCTGGGATAATCTCCATATTTTAAAGTTGGCTGATTAGTACCCTTAATTCCATCTGCAGAGTCCTTTCATGGTAGTACGTAGATTAGTGCTTGACTGAATAACTGAGGACAGGAATCTTGGGGAACATATTTAGAATTCTGCCTACCACAGTTGTGGACTTTAAGATAGGAAGAGTATCCTGGATTATCCAGGTGGACCCAATCTAATCACATAAGGTCTTAAAAGCATAGCACTTTCTCTGGAAGCAGGAGCCATATGGCAAAAGAAGTCAGAAGCATGAGAAAGATTCGATATGCTGCTGCTGGCTTTGAATGTAGAGGCCTATGTTCTTCTCAGAGAGAGAACCCTAGGACCTAAGGGCAGCCTCCAGCTGACAGCCAGCAAAGAAACTAAGATCTTAGCCCTACAACCACAAGAAACAGGATTGCCAACAACCTGAATGAACTTGGAAACAGATTCTTCCCAGAGTCACCCGAGAAGAGCCCAGTCAACTGACATCTTGATTTAATTTATGAGACTCTGAGCAGAGAAACCAACTAAGCCTGTCTGGACTTCTGACACACACAGCTGTGAGATAATAAATTTGTGTTCTTTTAAGCTGCTAAGTTTGTGGTAATTTGTTATAGCAGCAATAGAAGACTAAAACAGATATTAGTAAAGTCACTCTTTCTTCTGGTTAGTGTTTGCCTGGTATAACTTTTTCTGTCCTTATTATCTGTCACTTTGTAGATAGATAAAGTAGGTTTCTTATGGATAGCATATAGTTCTCTTGCTGTTTTAAATCCAGCCTGACAATCTTTGTCTTTTAATTGGTAATTAGACCATTTATATTTCATGTAATTGTCAATGGGGTTGGGTTTTAACTGCCTTCTTACTGCAGTCTGGAAATTGCCTCCAGGCAGTAAGCTGGGGCATTGATAGAGTTTATCTCCTTTGTTTTCTTTCTTTCTGCCATCATGGTCCTTCACTGCCTGTTGTTCACTGTCTGAAAACTGTTGTTTCATATATTTTGTCCAGTTTCTTGTTTAAGGTGGGAAGGAAAACTCCATCCCTCTTACTGTATCAAAGCTGGAAGTAGAAGTCCTCAACTATGTAATTTCTAATTAATATTTTAAAAACATCCTCTTCATGAAGTCCCTTTTATGTGAAATATAAGTGTATGTTTATATGTATAATCCAGTCACAAAAAGGATAATACATATACTAAAATATTACTGTATATGAATATGGCAGATGGCTACCTGTTTAAAAATAGAATCAAATAATTAGTCAGTGACAGAACTTGACCATATCCTGAACCTGTCCACTGTTTTCAGTCTCCATGTCTTGATGGCTAGTTCCTTCTGCTTGGAGTGCTTCCTCAGCTCCTATCCTTTCCTGCCTGGCAGCTTTCCATGTATCCTCCAGAACCAGCTCCAGGGTCATCACCTCTCTGCTTCCCAGTCCCCCCAGACAGAATCCGTATTTCTTCTTCTGGACTGCCGTCACACTCCACCCATAGAACCATTATGGCACAGGCCATGCTGTGCTGTAAGTATATGTTTCTGTGTGGACTCCCTCCTACCAGGAAGCCCTGGGAAGCAGGAAACTTATTTTAGTCTTCTTTATATTTGTCTTGTCCTCTAACAACAGTATGTCTTCTACATAGAATTTTTGATGTATGATTATTGAATTAGTGACTCTCTTCATGTGCTAGAAGGCAATGTTGTTATTACTCCTCATTTTAATATCACATATTTGTAAGCGTGAATCCTCTTTAATCATTTTGCTTTTCTCCCAGTAAATTCCTCATCTATGCCTGTCTGCTGCTGTTCTCTGTGTTGCTGGCCCTTCGTCTGGATGGCATCATTCAGTGGAGTTACTGGGCTGTCTTTGCTCCAATATGGCTGTGGAAGTTAATGGTCATTGTTGGAGCCTCGGTTGGAACTGGAGTCTGGGCACGAAATCCCCAATATCGGTAATACTGCTTTATAAAACCTTTTGGTCTCTACTCTGAGCCGAGGGGGGGCAGTATCTTGTTTTTCACTTTATCAAAAGTCAGGACTATTTTCTTTTCTACCTCTCTGAAGTTTTCTAAGAACTATAATATAGGCAAGCTGAGTTCTGTTTTAAGTTTTTAAAAATTAAGTGTTTGCTATCCACTTTTTAACAAATGCACTGTTATTTTAGGTGCTTAAGTTCCTAGCCAGCCTACAAAAGCTTAAGTAATCTAACATGCATCCAAAGTATAGAACTGTTATACCATGCTAGACAAGGACGTATAAAACCATCATGTTTGTAGGAGCAGTTCTACAAACCACAGGTCTAGCTTTGGCCATCAGGGATATATCCTTCTCCACTCAGTCCTGGAACTGGGTCTCCCCTTGTCCCAATCTCCTAGTCCTGGGGTTTTAGGACTGTTAGTGTGGAGGAGGCAGCTTGGCCAGGAAACAGTTAGGTCCTGAGACAGGAAAAGGTGAGACCCAGATGCCGTGAAGGAGAGCAGAGCCTTGGGGGCCGGGCAGAGGCGTACCCTTTACCTTCACCCCCACCTCCCCTCACGCCTTTCTTCTTGGACGGTGTTCTGGTCCAAGTTCCTGTCGTGAGCTCACTCCAGTGTGCAGCCTGGTGCTGCTGGGGCCCACAAGAGTCTCTCTGCTCTCCCTCACAAAGTTTGGAACTTTGGAAAGGAAAAAGGGGGACTTGAGAGTGAGGGGCTGTTCTAAACCATCACCAGGAAGATGAGGAGTGAAGAAATGCCGGGTAGGCAGGTGGGGAGAGAAGAGGGGGACAGTGCAGCTGCTCATGTGAGAAAAGTGTAGAAGTGGGGACCATCTCAACTTGTTTAAATCTTTGTTATGAACTTTAAAAATGAGATTTAGATCGAGTAAAATATGTTACCACATACGTATCTAAGAACTTGAAAATAGCTACACAAAGAGCCCTGGCAGATGGGGGACATTCATGTGTAGCTTAGATTTTTTAAGTTCTTAGGTTTTTCTTTTTTAAGATTACCTGTGTGGCCATAAATCTTTTATTTTTTATGAGGTATTTTCAGATATCTAATGTTTGCTACTCAAAGAATGAAAAGTTACATAGCTAAACATTTTAAGTTCCACTAGTTATTTAGAAGCTATCTGAACTTTTCTCTGTTGGTTACATTTAAGATTCCTTTCAAGATTCCCTTAAGAAAAGGAATTGTATGTGCGTAGTTGAATGTCCTGAATGTACAGACATGGTCATTCTAGTGTCAGTACTGTCCAATGGAACATTGTTGGGTCCTATAGAAATAACCACTGACCTCATTTTCTCTGTGTCCTAAATTTACAAGCATTTATCACCAACATGACACATCACAAATGTTCATCTATATTTTGAATGAAGCACAGTCAGCCTTGCAAATGCATTGTTAAGCATTTTCCTGATTAGTGGCCTTATTATTTTTTTAATTGTTAACCTATTAAGTCCAAGCATGATCCTTAAGCAGCTTTAACTGATTTAAAGAACAGTTTTAATGGCTCTTCTTTATCATCTGCAGGTGTCAATTCATCCTAATGGAATAGAAAGGAAAATAAAAAGGCATTCACAATTTTATTTGCATTTTAAAATAGCACCTAACAATAGTTGCTGTATTTTCTTGAAATAGCACACACTTATTCATAAAACTAGAGCTATTTTGATAGTATTGCATGAAATGTGATTTACATGGTTTTTAATTCATTGAGAGACAGGGATCGTGAGATTTAAGGGGTATTTCAGATTTTAGCAGTAGAAGCAATCAGCTTAAATAATCTTGGAAGTAGTTGAACTTAAAGTTATGAACCAGAGTGTTTATGTGCACTGTCAGGAAGTAATAACTGTGGCTCTTGCTTCTGAGAATATCTTTATTCCGTTCAAAGTCTGAGTCTGGTTTGGCTGTAAATGTTCATTTCTCGTCCTGTAGTAGTTCTTTGACGTTTGAAAGATTGCCTGTTAAGGAGGAATGTTGATTTAGCTTTCTACCTGATTTTCCTGAGCCTTTTGTTAAATTTACAAATACGGTCCTTAGTACCCACGTAAGCTGGCATTTGCCCTGAGCTGCCTGCTTGTTACGGAGACTCCGAGCTGAGGGTGTTTTTCTTCGCCTTCTGTCCCTTTCCAGAGCAGAAGGGGAAACGTGTGTGGAGTTCAAGGCGATGCTGATCGCGGTGGGCATCCACTTGCTGCTGCTGATGTTTGAAGTGCTGGTCTGCGACAGGATCGAGCGAGGCAGCCACTTCTGGCTCCTGGTCTTCATGCCGCTCTTCTTCGTTTCCCCAGTGTCTGTGGCAGCCTGTGTTTGGGGCTTTCGACATGACAGGTCACTGGAGGTGAGCCTTCGTATATTTAAGCAGGTTTTAAAATGCAAAATCGTTTGGTCAGTTATTGTAATGGAGACCTCTTGTCCTTGGTTAGGAAGAGGTTGATCACTAACGCTAGATCATGGTACGTAAGGAAACGAAAGATGATGGAAATAATCATGTTTCTCTTTCTTGACTTAGAACGCTGGTTTTTCACTGAGGCCATCAGGCTTCTTCCAGCTTCACGTCTTTCCCTGCCCACCTGGATCAGCCAGCTTCTCCAGAGAAACAGAACCAGTAGGATAGATGTAGATGTAGATATAGACGTAGATGTGCGGCTAGATATACACATGGGGAGGTTTATTTGAAGGAGCTGGCAAGTCTGAAATTGATGGCGCAGGCTGGCGGGCTGGAGACTCAGCAGGATATCTCCCTCTCCAGGAAACCTCAGTTTTTGCTCTTCAGGCCTTTTAACTGATTGGATGAGACCTACCCACATCATGGAGGGAAATCTCCTTTTCTTAAAGTCAGTACCCTTACAGCAATACCTAGATTATAGTTTGGTTAAACGACCGGGTACTACAGCCCAGCCAAGCTGACGTGTAAAACTAACCAGCACAGCACCTCAGACCCCATGACCAGCACTTTGTCTGCTCCCTGGCTAGCTTATCCTGATGGGCCTATATGTTCATTTAGTAAGCATTTATCGAGTATTTACTATACGCCAAGCCCTCTTGGCCTAAATGTAAGGGATACACACACGAATGAAAAAGCAATACTAGCAATGCTAATAGTAGTAATGAAAATAATAGCAGGTAATATTTATTGACCACTTGCTGTGTACCAGGCCTGGGGCTGGACGCTTCCATGCAGTAGGATCTCGTTGAAGATCTGCAGCAACCCCGTGACGTGGCTGCACTTGCCACCCCTGGTTTCCAGAAAGGGTAGGGAATTTGTTCCTGGCCGCTTATCCAGGGGCAGGGCCAGGATTCCATTGCAGGCAGCCTGACTCCAAAGCCCATGCGCCGAACTGCCCAGAAGCTGAGGGCCCGCAGCCGGGTCCAGAATGGCTCGAGGGGGGAAACTGGACACTGTGGATGCCGTGTTGAGCTGCGCGGGTCGAGAGCAGAGAAAGAAGACCGCAGTTGGTCAGAAGGGAGAGTGGGAGCTGGTGGGTGGCAGCTCAGGGTACTTGAACCTGGCGAGGGAGGTACCCACAGTGGGAGAGTGATGGAGCCAGGCCCCGGGGCACCACTGGGAACAGGGCCCCGAGTGACAGGAGCAGCTGTGCCTGGCACGGGGAGAGCGACCCCTCAGCCCTGGTCCGGGCGGCCATGGAGGGAGGGGAGCCCTGGGGGCCTGCTCTCAGCCTCCCTGCGCTTGCCCTCCCGCTTCAGACCCTCTGCCCCGCCAGGTCCTCCAAGAATTTGCTCTTGAACTGGTCCACTCTCCAGCGACCTCGCTCTCTCATCTGAAAGGGAAAACAGAAAACAGCAGCAATACCCCCTCAGGCCTCCGTTTGCCTCTCGTGCGTCTTCCTTCCTCACAGAAAGGCTCTGGGAAGCAGTGCGGCAGGGACCCCGCATTCCCTGCTCCGGCACGTGCTCCCCGTGGCCTGTGGCCTCATCCGGGGGCCTCTTGAGCCCCCATCTTGTCTGGCCGCTGGCCGCGCTGTAGCTCCTGACACCCCTGGTCCCTCGACCAGTCTGGCCACCTCTGCCTGCGTTCAGCTCCTTCTCTGAAGTATTCTTCCTCCGTCCGCTCCTTGCACGTTGCTGTTGCATAGGATTCTAGTCCTGGGCGTTTTCTGTCCTCACTGCGTGCACTTCCTCTGAATGATCTTGTTCACACTTCCTGCCTCCACTGCCGTACGTGCTCTCACTTCCTAAATTCGCATTTGTAAACTCCGATTTCTACACGAGCTCCAGACTCATCCAACTTCCCCTGAATCTCTATTCCCTGTATTAGTTCGAGGCACCATTTCCACCCAGTCACACTTACCTGTCTACTTTGTGCCTCTGTTGCTTTGCATTTTTCTCTGTTATCTGAGCAAAATGAAGTAAAACCAAGCTTTAAAAATCATTTATAAAAGCTTACATTAAGCAAAATCACTGAGATCAAAGCGTCTCGATTTTACCTGTTTGGGGCCGTGTTTCTCAGTGGGGCTGGGTATGCTCTTGGCGTTTTGGATAGGAAATGTTTTGTTGAACAGGACTGTGCCCTGCATTTCAGGACACTTATCCCTGACCTCTGCCCACTAAACACTAGCGGAGGTGCTCCCTCAAGTCATTGTGACAGCCATTAGGGCCCCTGCACATGTCCTAGCTCTTCCGCAGGTGAGCAGCATTACCCAGGTTGAAAAGCGCTCAGAAAGTTCTATAAATACTGTTGGATGAGGGCTGAGGAGGAGGTTTAAGAAAACTGAAAATTTGGAACTTTGTTTCTTAGAAAGTAAAAGCATGTACAAGGGCTAGGACTATACTGGGCACGAAACCGTATTTTCCTAATGCAGTGTGGCCACACTCTTGGCAATCTACCTATGAGAAGAAAGCACATGCCAAGAGTTGAGCTCCCTCCTGGTTCTTGTGTCCCAGGAGGAGTACCTACGTTGGCTAGGGGGTGACTGGGGCTAGGTTCCCCCAGAGCCCTGAAGGAGGAGTCCGGGTGAGCCAGGGTGCCCTGTGCAGGTAGGAAGGGGATGGTATTTTTCAGGCAGAGGAAATAACACATAAGAAGCCGTAGATGCAGAAGAAAGTCTGTCATGTTGAGTGGACCAGTGACTCAGATATGACTGGAGCACAGTTTTGTAAGGTGCAGAGAGTCCTAGAGGTGGAACATGGTGATGGTGTCACAGCCACAGTCATACGGCGGTGATATGAATGAACGTACTTAACACCATTAAACTGTACCCTGAAAGACGGTCAGGACAAAGAGGGTAAGTTTTACATTACGTGTATTTTTCCACAGTAAAAAGAAAAAAAATGCCTGGAGCATGAAGTACAAAGGAGGGAGCCGGGGAGGAGGGGGTCTGCATAGAGGGATTGGGCTGAGTAAGGGCCAGTCCTCAGTCCTCAAGGCGTTGCTGAGCTTCCCAGGGCACCATAATGAGCTCCCAGGGGCACCATGGGATACCAGACATTTCCGAGGGAAAAGCAGTGACCCCTGACATCTGTAGGGACACCCTACGGACTACTAGCTCCGTGTAGTTTAGGGCTTCACTATGAGGCCACACTACGTTCATTTCGATAGTGTCATGGAGGAGTCTAAGTTGTTGGCAGTTGCTGGGATGAGAAGGCAGTGCTGTGCAAACATGCATACGGAGAGCGGGTGATGAGGAATGCTGCAGTGCCAGCAGGCACACACGTCCCACCAGGAATTACTTGTAGTTAGTTAAGAATGGGACACACAGAATATTTTTCTTTCAATTAACGTGAGGTAATTTTTTTTTAGATGGCTACTTAGGATAAGCACTCAGTTTAGATCTAATGACTTAAATCAGTGGAACTGTTAGGTGTTTCTTTTGGCCCAGAGGCCTCAGAAAGAATTGCTGAGTCGCTAAATGCCCTGGGAACTGGGAACTTTGGGGCAGCTCTGGGCCAGGTCACGTGGCGTCCTGTGACTTTCATCCTGTGGGCAGTGATGAGCCCTTGAAGAGCAGTGAGCACTGCAGCCAGAAAGGAGGGCCGCCTGCGGGGCATTCGGGAGCACGAGGGCCCGAGGAAGCAGGAGTAGTCGGGATGGGGGCCGGGCTAGGGATGCTAGAGAAGTCTGCACGGTGGAGGACAGGGCCAAGTGCCTGAGCCTGAGGGTGTGGGAAACAGAATGCGGGCTGCCCTCCTGTGTCCTGATTTGGGGAATCAGGCCGCAGCGGTAGCTCCCGGTGAGACAGGGTGAAGGCAGCAAGGTGCGGGAGGTGGGGTAATGAACTCGGGGGAGAAGGGCTTCCTCTGAAGTGCCTCAGGGAGAGTCGGCTCTGGGCCACAGCAGGAAGGCCAAGGTGGAGACAGGTTGGAGAAGCGAGCAGTAGGAGGTCGCGCAGGCCAGGGATGTGGAGGCTGGCTCTGCTCCCCACCCCAGGGCAGGGTGAGGGAGTGAAAGCACGTGTGTTTGTGTCTGAGTCTCTACAGTGGGGAGAGAGGCTGAGTTTAAGGCTTTGGGGGGCATCACCATGTAAGGAGAGGAAAAGGCACATGAAAGGGAAGTGTCAGAGGCCAGGAGGATGGCGAGACTGCACGCTGGGATCCTCGGAGGAGGGAGGAGTGGCGGGCAATCTCCCACGCTGCAGACGCCCAGTAGGATGCCAGCTGAAGTGGTCCGACGCTGCAGAGCTGATCAGGTGACCTTGATGAAAGCAGTTTCCCGGTGGTCCTGAGGGTGGAGGCCGGGCCACAGTGGGTGGAGCTTGGAGTGGCAGGGGTGGCCGTAGGGACTCGAGTGTCTATGGTGTCTCACAGAGCTTGATGGTTTGGGGTTATTTTGTGTTGAATGGGAATGAGTTGAACATGTTTCTGTGCTTCTGGGAAGGATCGTGGAGTGGCGGGGTTAAAGATGCAATAAAGAATCCGTAATTGATGTCTTGATGTGACAGGGTCCTCGAGGAGCCAGAAAGGAAGGGGTGGGATGCAGGCTGAGTTCCAGGTACAAGAAGAAAGCAGTACAGGGATGATTAAGAACAGAGATGTTTGTGGGTAGGCGCAGAAAGAAAGCTGGGGGAGACCACCAGAGATTGCGTCTCTGCAGATCGCGAGCCTGGAGACAGGCCATTGCCTGGATGAGCATAAAGGGCCGAGCAGCCACTGAGCAGAGGACGAGGCCCAAGGCCAGGCCAGGTTCCTCCTTGACACAGCACTGCTTTGCTCCTCCGGTGCTGAGAATCAGGAGGTTGCAACTTGACATAATAAAACTTTTGCTGCATTATAATTTGCATTGCCTTTTAGTGTGTTAACCAAACAATTGTGGTATTGAATGCAACCGTTATTTTGTTTAACTGATTCTTCTCTTCATTTTTAGTTAGAAATCCTGTGTTCTGTCAACATTCTCCAGTTCATATTCATTGCCTTAAGACTGGACAAGATCATCCACTGGCCGTGGCTTGTATGTAACTTTTTAAATCCTTAAATAAACTTTTCTTTTTATTATAAAAGTCATTCGTGTTTATTGTAGAAATGTCGGAAAAGACAGGCAAGCGAAGGTAATAGGATAATAATCACCCATAATCCACTGGGAGATAACATGGTTAGTGTTTTTTGTTTCCTTGTTTGGGGGTTTATTGTTTCATAAAGATAATTGAGATCATACTGCATGTATAATTTGGTATCCTGCTTTGTTGTTCTAATGTTGTATTATAAGCATTTTTACATGTCAATAAAAGGTTCTTATAAGCATGACTTTTCAAGTTTAATTGATGCAAAATATTCTTCAAATACATTTATGAGACCGTCCCCTCATTTCCGAATATTGAAGTTGTTACCGGTGTTTTACAATTATAAATCATGCTGCAGCATATAATTTTGTGCATAAAAATCTTTGCCTGTTTTTTTTTTCATTGTTTTCCTAGGAAGGACTACAGAAACAGTATTACTGGGCCAGAGGGTGGGAACTTTTTGAGATGTTGAAATACAAACTGCACTGCCAACTCCCTTTTCCAAAAAGCTATGCCAGTTTACACTCCTGCCAGGGGTGAAGTCTGAGTCATGCGAGTGACCTCTTGCTTCCGTTAATGGGTGTTCGGTTAAAACTGATTGTGCATAGATAGACAGAAGAATGGATGGAGAGAGAGAGATATATGGCAAGCTGCAAATTAGAGAAAACAGTACGGTTTCAACTAGTAACGCATAGAAAGAAGATGAGACAAAAGGTAGAAGAATTATCTTGCCTCTGGGAGGCGAGGTCTTGCCAGGGTTTGGGGTTTTCTCCCCGGCCCCACCCTGCTTGATGTGTACTTTTGTACATAAGACATTGTCTGTGATTAACATGGTTTACCTTTAAAAAAAGAAAGAACAAAGGTAAAAAATATAGTTAAAGAAAAAGAAAATATTCATTTGGCGACAAGGAAGAAAATATGGGAACATAAGTTACCTCTCTAGTGAATAAAGACAAGATCCATCCCTTCTGCCTAAAATCTCTGATAAAACATTCATAATAAAACATACTGTTGAGGCGCCCATCTTCCATCTTCAGGCTGCTGTGTCTAGAGAACAGTAATTGGTTCAGAGCTTTCTGTTGTGCCATGGAGGAAACAAATCTGGGTAAGACCAAAATTTTAGTGTAAGGTGAAATCAGAAAAAAAAAAGATTAGGAATTGTGCATGTTTTCTAAAGATGAACAGAGGAATTTTTCCAGCCCCAATCCTGTGCAAGCCCCAGCAGATGAAGCAGCCAGATTGCAGGTTTCCCACAGTGTTCAAGAGAAACCAAGTGAGGCTGGTCGCTAACATTCCACCCACGAGGACCAGGCCTCTAAGTGAGTCTGTTCCCAGACGTGCTTTAGGAGGAGGGACATAAGGGGAAGCTGTGCACAGCAAACATCCAGTCAGGAGCTCTGAGCTCCTCAGAAGGATTAAAACTCATATACCAGCTCAAGTCCTGGGTCTAAAAATGAAAGGTAAAAGTAAAGAAGTGTTAGAAGAAAACATAGGAGAAAAATCTTAGGGATCTGGAGTTAGGTGAAGAGTTCCCGGAAATGGCACCAACAACATGGTCTATAAAAGAAGCTCAAAATTAAAATGAAATTAATGAAAAGACAGGTCACAGACCAGGAGAAAATATTTGCAAAGCAGATGTCTAACCAAGGACATGTATCCAAAGCATCTAAAGAACTCTCAAAACTCTAAAAGCTCAACAACCTAATTTTAAGATTGACAAAAGACTTGAAGCGACTATTCACAACGAAGATAGACATATGGTGAATAAGCACATGAAAAGGACATCACGACCCATTCGGGAAAAGCAAATAAAAACCAGGATGAGGTACCACAGCACACTCATCAAAATGGCAAAGATAAGAACCACAATACCAAGTGCTGGGGCAGACCCGAGGGACCCGGACCCTCGCCCGTCGCTGGTAAAAATGCCAAACTGGGTGGATGCTCTGGAAAACGGCTCGGCAATTTCTTATAAATGAAACATGGAGTTACCATGTGACCTAGGAGTGCCAATCCTGGGTGTTTCCCCTGGAGAAATGTAAACGTACAGCCACACAGAAACCTGGGCACACATGTTTATAGCAGCCTTATTTGCAAGTGCCCAAAGCGGGAAAGCACCAGCATCTCGTTCCCAGGGTGACTGGAGAGCAGGCTGGGGTGCGTCCACCCAGTGGAGCAGCGCTCAGCAGTGAAAAGCAGTGACGTGTAGATACACGCAACGACCTGCAGGCATCTCAGAGATGTGCTGATTGGGAGAAGGGAGCCTCAGGTTACATGCTGTATGAGTCCGTCTCCATCACGTTCTTGAAGAGACAAAAGTGTCGTGATAGAGGACAGAGCAGCAGCTGCCGGGGGTTATGGGTGGGGCGAGGGGGTGACACAGTGATGGGAGAGCACGAGGGAGTCTGGCAGGGTGAAGGAGCTGTCCTGTGTCCTGCCCGAGGCTCCACAGATCTATACGTGTGTGCGTGAGAAGTCATAGAACTGGACACCAAAGGATAACAGTCAATTTTACTGTTTTGTAAGAGAAGACAAAGGGACAACAGATGTACCCAAGGGGGCCATGCAGAAGGGAGAAAAGGTCACACGGGAGGAGCCTGCTGAGGCCCCCAGGACTCATCGTGTGGGCTTGTGTGTGAGGGTGAAACAAGCTCTTTCTGGTATGACAGCAACTGACACAGAACACACCTGGGCGAGGCAGCGGAGACCGAGTGGCGGAAGCCTCCCAGCCTTGACTTGCAAGTTCATGGAGGGCCTGGGCCCCCTGCGCAGCCCAGGTTGCCAAGGAGCCTTTGGCCACAGTGCCTCTGGCAGGATGGGAAGTGACTGGGAAGAGGGGATGTCCGGGTGAGCCAGGGCGCAGGTGGAGGGGAGGCGGGCAGAGCCCGGGGCCCGCTGAGCGAGCTCACGCCTCAGGGCAGTGGCTGTGAGTCCCGTCACCCTGAGGGCTGCCGGGGCAGCAGCAACCCCAACAGTGAGCAGCGGGTCCTCTTCCCACGCTGGCCCCATCCAGGCCTGGCACCGTCTTAAGTGCAGAGATCCAGGAAGGAGTTGGCTCTGCCTACCCTAAAGACCTTTCTTCTCTCCTCCTCCCTTCAGGTCGTGTGTGTCCCCCTGTGGATTCTCATGTCTTTTCTGTGCCTGGTGGTCCTCTACTACATCGTGTGGTCCGTGCTGTTCCTACGCTCCATGGATGTGATCGCGGAGCAGCGGAGGACACACATCACCATGGCGCTGAGCTGGATGACCATTGTCGTGCCACTCCTTACTTTTGAGGTAAGCTTTCGGCAGAACTCTTGAGGCCCAGCAGCCTGCGCTTCCCCAGCACAGCAGCTCCCCGGGCGAGCCTGCCAACAGAGGACCACAGGACAGTCAGAGCGGCCTTTCTTTGGGGACCTGGGGGCTGGCAGTGAGAAGTGTACCTTTCTAGCCACCACGCATCTGAATGTATTGATTTGTCGTCTTCTTTTTTTTTTGAATTAATTAATTTATTTATTTATTTATTTTGGGCTGTGTTGGGTCTTCATTTCTGTGCGAGGGCTTTCTCTAGTTGTGGCAAGCGGGGACCACTCTTCATTGCGGTGCACGGGCCTCTCACTATCGCGGCCTCTCTTGTTGCGGAGCACAGGCTCCAGACGCGCAGGCTCAGCAGTTGTGGCCCACGGGCCTAGTTGCTCCGCGGCACGTGGGATCCTCCCAGACCAGGGCACGAACCCGTGTCCCCTGCGTCAGCAGGCAGACTCTCAACCACTGCGCCACCAGGGAAGCCCCGATTTGTCGTCTTCTAGAAAGAGAAAGTTGGATGTGATATTTTTGTATTTGAGCCCTGTGGAGAATTATAGAGTGGGCACTGTTGACTCCTCCAACCAAACAGCTGCAAGAGTTTCCCAGAACAGTCCTGATGTTGGAAATGTTGTAGGTGGATGGATTTTGCTTAGTCCTGAAGAGCCATATGAAAGCTCTTCTTGTCCTTTCCCCCAGAATGGAGGGTTACCGTTGCCTCCTGTGGAGCGAACGTCCCCCTTATGAGACCTGACGAGGGAGGGGCAGTGCAGTCTGGCTTCAGAGAGGGTCTGTTTTCAGATGCTCCATCGACAGAACCTCAACTGTTTCTCTTTCTTTAGATCCTGCTGGTTCACAAGCTAGACGGCCACAACGCGTTCTCTTGTGTCCCGATATTTGTCCCGCTCTGGCTTTCCTTGATCACTCTCATGGCAACCACATTCGGGCAGAAAGGCGGAAACCACTGTATGTACGCAGCATTTCCGAAGCGCTTGAACTGTGTGTGTGCGTGTGTGTCTGTGTGCCTGATGCGTGGCTGTGTGTGTGTGTGTATGTGGCCCCGCTTTATGAAAAGACGAACCTAAGGACCCCAATCAGGGAGTTTCCCTGGGAAAGGTAGGACTGAAGAAGGCCTGGAATCTTCCAGGGGAAGGGCGTGCCATCAGCCTTGCTTTCGTGGCCCTACGACCGGAGCGGGGCCTGAGCGCGGCAGGCAGCCTCTCTGGGCCCATCCCCTCTGCTGCAACACCGGGACCAAGATTCCTTTTTCCCAGGGGCTCCTGAGGATGAGATGAAAATCCACATCATCGACCAAACCCTGAGCGTCCTCCCAGTGTCTGTTTTGTCCTCGCTCTTGCCAGCATCATTCCTGAGGTCTCCAAGTCTTGTCAGTGGTGCCCGGCTTCTCTCTCTCCCCCTCCACCTGTGTGCTGTGATAGCCCTTTCTGAAGTGCTCTTTGATGAGGGCCCCCTCCTCACTAGACGTTGAGCTCCTTTGCATGTAGGCCCAGAGCACGCCCTTCTGGAAACTAATGCCACCGGGGGTTTTGCCCCAGGAGAGCCAGCACTGAGCTGACGGTTTAGTGGTACCCAGACCAGAAGAACGGGCCTTGGAGAAGGAGCTTTGAGGCCTGGACCAACACATGCCTGCCATCTTCCCGGACTCCAGAGGGTGATGGAGATCCTTTTCTTGGGTGACATTCTTTGTCACACATGTGTTTCTTCTGGGCCGGGAAGACTGGAGGATGTTGACATAGTCCAGACACCGCAGATATTTGAGGCTCGTGAGAGCAATAGTTCGCATACTGGAGGACCCATCAGAATCCCAGGACTGCCCCCCGCCACCCCGCCACAGTTTCTGGTTCAGGAGGTGTGGGCTGGGGCCCAAGATCACATCCCTAACAGGCCCCAGGGAGACATCTGGTAGCTGCCAGTCCAGGAATGCCACCTGCAGAGCTGCAGAGCTGCAGGGCTTCCTTCTTACCCTTAGTCGGTATTGAGGCCTTGCTCAGGCTTCATTCCCAAGACATCAGGATAAAGCACTACAGCGTACAAGGAAAAGTTCTCATTCATGAAAGAAAAGTAACCTGAAATTCAATGGAGACTAGTGTTTGAGAAAGTACATTTCTTCCTTTTCAGGGTGGTTTGGGATTCGCAAGGATTTCTGTCAGTTTCTGCTTGAAATCTGCCCATTTTTGAGAGAATACGGAAACATTTCCTACGACCTCCACCGTGAAGGTAATGAGGAAACTGAAGAAACGCCAGTTCCAGAGCCTCCTAAGATCGCTCCTATGTTTCGAAAGAAGACCAGGGTGGTTATCACCCAGAGCCCTGGGAAGTATGTCCTCCCACCTCCCAAATTAAATATCGAAATGCCAGATTAGACAGCCCCTTCCAGGGCAGATCGTGAGAGGACCTGGCCCGCACTCTCTTCCGCCTTCCTCTGCCTCTCCGTTCACCTCCCCCACCCCCAGAACTGGAGCTGGAGCTGGGTCTCCGGGGACTTCATCTCATGCCTTGTTTGCACTCAATGCCTACCAATGACTCACCGCGACAGGACACGCAGGTGACAGGGGCCTGGAACACGCAGCATGGTGTGGGGTGCGTGTCAGCGGCTGTGGATCTGATGGAGGGAGCCTGTGGAGAGGGAAGAAGTGATTTCCCCCGGGAAGGTGCCTGTGGAGCTGGCTTGGAGCCATCCTGGGTGGCTGATTAGGCCTGAGCAGGAATGGCTACACAGCTGGTTTTCAAAGTGTGAAAATTCCCATCAAAATTGTTATTGAAAAATGTATTTTTGAACCAGGCCGGCCTGGCCGCGTAGCTCAGATGCCCCTGTTGTGGCGTAGTTAGGGGACTGAGAATGGGCCTCGGGCCCCGTGTGCACCCATGCTGCCTCAGCTGGCCTTGCTCCTGCCGTGGACGTCGTTTCTCTCTGGGTTTTTACTGGCCCCATTGGTGAGCCCTTTCTAATGGAGTGACTCCGTGCCTGTATAGTATTTATACAAATATTTTAGCGTTGTAATATACCGTGTTAAATCCTAGTTCTGTACAGTATATTCTGTTAAAGTATTTTTTTACAAGCTTGTACTGAAGACATACGTGTTCTGTTGCAGAAGTAGAGGCCAGTGGCACCCCCGTCCTGCCCATCGGGGTGCCACCCCTTCATGGGACATTGCCATTTCCCCTTCAATTTCTCCACAAACACAGCAGCTGCTACTGCCGGAACGGCCGCAATAAGCAAGAAACTGTGCTTTTTGCTAACATGCTGGGAACACTGACTTGCAGAAAGCCATACAGCACGACTGGAAGCTGGAGCACTGGAGAAGGGTGCCGAGACTAAACGTGGCCATCAGAGTGTGCGCGTTGAGGTCTGGGGCTTTGTGTCTGCCCCCAAGCTGGGCCCATGCTTTTAGCTAGGAGGACCACGACTCCAGGAGCTGGGGGTACAGCCACAAGTCAGAGGGAAGAAAGCAGATGCGATGGGAACAAGCAGGCCGTGAGTAAAAGAAGGTAAAAGGAGCCCTGGCATTGTCACCTGGGAGCAGGGGAGAGGGGGAGAGGGGGCAGCTGCTACCTTGTCTAAACCGGGCTCCGCTGACATCTACCGCGCCCACTGCTCCACCCTGGTGCCAGCCTGTAGGAAGCCTGTGCTGTCTGAAGGGGACACTTGGAATGGTGCCAACTTTCCTGCTTGGTGTATAGCAAATGTAGCCCAATCCACTCTGTTTTTCCCCTTTAGCTGTTCAATAAACTGGTTCATCATTTTCCACGTGCACTGTGCGGGTCTTAATTTGGATATAGTCCAGGATGCTGGAAGTCCTGTCAGCGAGCACAAAAGGGAACCTTGAGCTGCCACCAGCAGCCGAGGGGAGCAGGGGTGGGTGAGCATCTCTCAGGAGTCTCCAGGGACAGCCGGAATATGCACTACAGAGAGGAAAGCGGGAGGCCCAGGGATTCGGCTGTTGGCGGGGGAGCACACGGCCACAATGCTGACAGCTGAGGAGGGGCCCGAGAGTGTTGGCGAGTTCCCAGACATTCTAAAGTGGAACTCGGCTTTTCAGTGGTCCTGAGGCATTGCCCAGTCACGTGGGCACCGAGTACCACTTACATCTATGCAAAATGCACTGTGATTTCTGGGTAGCTGTCTCTAGAGACAGTTAACTCAGGTGGCGTTTCAGCCCACGGTTTGCAAGAATCGACAAGGAAGGCCACCTTTTGCTGGTGATGGAAGGCTTCCTGCAGGTAGCCAAGGGCCACTGATGGACCATTGCTTAAGCTCCTTAGATTCAAACTTGCTGTGAGACAGCACGCTTCTCCATAACCACGGTAGCTGTGAGTTAAGTGGCAGGTACCTTGCCTCCTGCTGTATGTCCCCCTGAGTCCTCAGGACCCCACGAAGCACGTGCTCCTACGAGTATCCTCGTGGGGAAGCAGAGGCTCTGAGGGCGTGAGCCAGGCAGCTGGGGATCAGCAGGCCTGTGGTGCCGGCCTTGGCATCTTCTGGCCGAGCCCTCGCTCTCACCCACTGGGCTGGGCGCCTGGGCCGTGGGAAGGTGACGTATTGGGTTTGGAGGCGTTTCTGGGTCGTGGAAATCTCAGGAAGATCCTCGAGCCCGTGACCAGAGTAGGGTGGGGGGCATCAGTGGAGGTGGCCGCGCACGTGGGGAGAACGTGCCAGATGGGCGGTTGTGCATGGCCGCCTGTCTGATGTCCGAGCAGCAGGTCCCAGAGCAGGATGGCAGCACTCACGGCCTGGGCAAACCCAGACGGGGGTCCCGTGGACAGCGGTCGGCAGAAAGTGAGCCGCACCGTGGGTGAAGGCTCAGGGCGACCGCTCCGTCCCGGGTGATGGGAAACTAGGTGTGCAGAGTGGGACCAGCCTGGGGTGGACACGTGCAGGCTGAGGAGCCGCAGGGGACAGCGGCCTGACCTCCTCTGTGCCCAGGAGCTCACCCATCACTGCTGCAGCCCCTCCCTGCACCTCCTGTGGACCGACGGCAGGGCCTGGAGAGGGTCTCTGTGGAGGACCAGCTGCATGGCCTGTGACGGTGCCGAAACGGCAGGGTGCCTGCACCCTTGATCGTGGGCCCTGTCCCGGACGTGGCTCGTGCTTGAAATCATGGGTGCTGTGCACGGCCCGGAAGGCCAGGGGACACACAGGAGGACTTCTGACCTCGTGGGTCACACGTGGGTCCGTGCACGTGTGCCTGGCCCGGGGGCTCCGGGACCAGAAGGCCGTGGCCGGTTTGCACGAGCGCTCGGCCTGTGGCTCTGCACCCGTGCACGAGTGTCTTCGTGCCCCCTGCGATGACGGGCGTGAAGCAGGAGGCTGACATGCTGACGGGCCTGCCCTTTAGGATGTCACTTCCTGGCTGGGCTGTGCTGTCACCCCCGAGCAACCGGAGCACTTCTGTGAGGGGCTGAGCGGGAGTGTGAGCCCAGGGTGCTGCCGGCCGCGCTGCACTGTCCCGTTTACGTGGCGGAGGGACACGCCGTGCTCCGCATGGCTGCGGACGAGAAGGGCCCCACCGCGGGCAGGGCGCCCGGCTTCGGCGAGGCGCCTCTTCCTCCCGACACAGCGGCTCCGGCCCTCGGCTCAGGGAGCTGCACCCCCCAGTCCCTCGCCCTGGACCAGCCCGTGCCCGCGGGGCACCCCGACCTCAGGCTGCTGCCTGGAGAAGCCGCTTTCCAGGATTTGACGGAAGAGCCTTTGTTGAAAAGGCCTCGCACCGCCTGCGAGGCCGTGTGGGAAGGCAGCCTGCTCTTCCACCCCTTTCCCAGGAAGCTGTGGACGAACGTCCACAGCAGTCGCTTTGCATCCATTGGGTGGAATGAAGACGGAACTTGCATAGGCGTCAACAGGCCGCTGTTTCAAAAGGAGGTTTTGGACAGGGGCGGCCTAGACAAGGTGTTCAAGACAGAACGTGTGGAGAGCTTCATCCGCCAGCTTAACCGCTATGGATTCAGCAAAGTGTACCAGGACATGCACACGTCCCTCTGCGTGACCAACCTGTCCACGAAGGAGCGGCCCGCCCACGTCCTGAGCGAGGTAAGGAGGGCGGGGGACGGCGGGGGAGGAGCCCTCTCCAGGGGCTGAGCCGCTGGGCCCGGGGGTGGGGGGCGGGTGCCAACCCCAGGGCCGCCTGGGACGGCGGCAGGCATGTCGGGAGAGCTTCCTTTAAAGGTGGTACTTGGGCACCGGCGTGACGGCCGGAGCTGGCAGTGCCGCGCGCTGTGTTGGGACGTTGTTATGGGGGGACCCGAAACGTTCTCAGCACAAGGACGTCACTTCTCTCCCTCCTCCTTTTCCCTTTGGTGTGTCTGTGTGAGGTGATGCGTGTGAACTGGACCCCCTGTGGTGATCATTTCACAGCACACGCGGGCAAGGCGTCATCCTGTACTCCTGACACGTGGGCAGTGCCGCTCGTGCCTGACCCGCAGTCACAGCGGGGGACAAGAGGACACTGCTGCAACGCTGGCCCTTCCCGTCCTCCTGCTCGGGGACAGTGGCCCGCCGGGGGGAGGGGGGAGGTCTGTGTGCCCCCTTGACTCCCATAGCTCCAGAGCATCACTTGAGTGGGGGCGCAGGTCCTTTCCTGGGAAGCAGTCAGCGTCCCCGGTCTGGCCCCTGGAGGCGCTGGCCAGGGGGCGATTCGGACACTTCCTTAGAAAGCTACCGAACCTTGTTGCAGTCTCGTACCTGCAAACGCCAAGTCCCCTTTCGTGGGCCTTGCACTCGTCCTAAGGGGCCATTTTCAGTCATTTTCCAAGGGCGAAAGGTGATGGTGAGTGAGCGCGTCTCGGGGATGTCAAAGCTGGGGCACAGCGTCCTGCTGGGACCGGGTCCCGCTTTCTCCAAAGAGGCCCTGGGTCGGCTGGGGGAGGGCGCCCAGGGGCCCAGCCAGGCGGCTGCTGCTTGCGAGCAACTCTTTTGTGACTCGGGGTTTCCTTTTCTCTCTCAACTGCGACCTCAGTTACACTTCTACCACAGTCCCCTGTTTCAGAGAGACTGCCCGCACCTCCTGGTGAGGATGAAGCCGACAGTGCACACTAAACCAGCATCCGGGCAGGTGGACGGCGAGCCGGCAGCCCCGGGGCACCTCCCGGCGCTCAGTGCCGCGGAGCCGCAGGACGGCCTCCCACCGTCTCCTGAGCATATCCAGGGGACCCCGAGCTACCCGCAACTCGACCATGCCTCCGCCCTGGCCGGGACTGACTCTGTCGCTCCGGCCCCTCCTCGGACAGCAGCCGAGCCCCCCGCGCCGCATCCCAACGTGCAGGTTCTGGTCCCTCTAGTCCCTGTCCTGGCAGGGGTGGCCCAGCCAGCCGAGGTCCCCTGGCTCTGCTGCGCCTGGCCTCCCGCCCAGATGAGTCCTCCCTGGCCCGTGCCGGGCCTGGCCGCCGCACCCCCCCAAGTCCTCAGCCTTCCCCCCCCGCGCAGCTCCCGGGGGCCGCGCTGCTGCCTCTTGCGCACCCTGGATGCCTGAGGTGGCCGCCAGGCCTGCCGCCTCCCTGACCTTGATCCGTTGGCCGCTGAGCCACTTCTGCCATCGCTGCATGGGCTCCCGCTGTTTCCTGGAATACCCGACCCCTCCAGGCAGGCCCACAGAGGACCCTGACCAGGCAGACCCTGCAGACACACGGAGGTGGTAACGCGGCCAGAACCTTGCAGGGCAGTAAAGAGCACGGGGACATGAGAGCGATGTTCCACCCAACACGTGTTTGGCGCCTCCGTCCTGGGCGTGGCTGAGCAGTTGAGTCCCCTCAGCAGGAAACGATGACAGGTGACAGCCCACCCCCGGCCCAGTGCGGGCACCTAGCAGGTAGCCAGTGAAGCCCCTCAGACGATGTGCCTCCACTCACTAGAAAGACCCTTGAAGGGCTGGACAAGCACAAGGAAGGGCCTGGCATCCACGGGTTCATGGTTGCGGGGACACCGTTTCCAGCAGAGTCTCGATTTGACAGATGAGAAGAGCTCAGGCCTCTCCTGGTCAGAGGCCTGAAAAGAGCCCTTACTGTCCTGAGACGCACAGGTGTGGAGGTGACGGTCCCTGGCAGGGGCCTGCGGGTGTTCAGTTTGGGGGTGCTCTCTGGTGTCTGGACAGCAGGATTGAGGTTTGCTTTTCACTGTGGGTCCTGTGTCTGGAGACATTTTCCTGGTTCTCTTTTCCTTGCCTTTCGAGCTAAACACTTCAAGGGCGCCATGCTCCACCACCCTCTGGGCGCTGGGGTGTCACGCTTATACCGCGAGTCCTTGTGGTCAGCGCCCAGTGGTGTGTAGAGAGCACTGAAGGCCAGGGCGCACCCCCAGCTCACAGTTGCTGCCTCCACGTGTGGGGGATGGGCCGGGGGACCTGGCCAGGACTCTGTGGCTGTCACAGCGATAGGGCGACATCCCCTCCCAAACACTGCTAAGGAGGGGGCGGGGAGCGGGAATTGCCTGGAGTTCCAGGGGTTAGGACTCTATGCTTTCACTGCGGTGGCCCGGGTTCAATCCCTGGTCGGGGATCTAAGATCACCCAAGCCTTGTGGGGTGGCCAGAAACACAGAAAAGAAAAAAAACAGGTGGGTTGGGGGAGGAGGGGAAGTAGACCCAAGGTACCAGGAATGATCCAAGCACCAGCAGCCAGAGGAGCCCCGGGTCTGCCCGGGTGAGGGGTGGTCCCATCTGCCGCTCCCGTCTGTCACAATGCAACAGCTAGTGCACGTCAGGGGGGTCTCTTGGGCAGCCCAACAGCAGCGCCCCAAGTGAACGGTGCAAAAATGGACAGAGGGGACGGAAGAAACCGGTCTACAGTAGAAGTGGGAGACTTCGGTCCTCCCGTGATGGATTCAAATGGATCCCCCAGCTCCCACCCCAACCATTAAGTCCACCTGTTGCAGTGCTAATCCCAAGGCGCGTGTATTTGGAGATAGCGCCCTTGGGGAAGTCAGTAAGGTTAAATGAGGTCACAAGGGTGGGGCCCCAGTCCGACAAGAGCGGTGTCCTTTGGCAAAGAGGAAGAGACACCGAAGATCTCCCTCCCTCTCTCCCTCCCTCGCCCTCTCTTCCACCCTCCCACCCTCCCTCCCTCTCTCTCTCTCCCCCTACCTTTCTCCCCCTCTCTCTTTCCCTCCCTCGCCCCCCTCCCTTTCTCTCTCTCCCTCCCTCCGTCTCTCCCTTTCACTCTCTCCCTCCCTCCCCCTCTCTCCCTCCCTCCCTCTTTCTCTCTCTCTTTCTCCCTCCTCCCCTTCTATGGCCCTGTCCATCCCTCTCTCTCCCTCCCTCCCTCCTTTCCTCCCTTTGTCTCTGCCCCTTTCTCTCCCTCCCTCCCTCTTTCTCTTTCTCTCCCTCCCTCCCTCTCTCTCCCTTTCACTCTCTCCCTCCCTCCACCTCTCTCCCTCCTCCCTCCCTCCTTCCCTCCCTTTGTCTCTCCCCCTTTCCCTCCCTCCCTCCCTCTTTCTCTCTTGCTCTCTCTCTCTCTCTCTCTCCCTCCCTCCCTCTTTCTCTCTCTCCCTCCCTCCCTCTCTCTCCCTTTCACTCTCTCCCTCCCTCCACCTCTCTCCTACCCTCCCTCCTTCCCTCCCTTTGTCTCTCCCCCTTTCCCTCCCTCCCTCCCTCTTTCTCTCTCGCTCTCCCTCCCTCCCTCCCTCCCCCCCCCCCCAACCTGTTCAGAGAAGCAGCCAAGTGAGGGACCAAGAGAAAACCAGCTGTCTGCGAGCCAGGAAGAGACGCCTTCCCTCACCTGAGACTGCACTTTCCAGCCAGTTGACGTTGGACTTCTAGCCACCAGGACTGGCACCCAGTACATTTCTGTAGTTTTAGCCACCTCCTCTGTGGGACTTGGCTATGGCAGCTCTAAGCAGACTAACACAGCCTGCTTTCATTATGGGTACAGCGACCAGACAGCACTGCAGTACGGGAATCACAGATTTGAACAGCACTGTACAAAGACTAGGTCTCATGACATGTGTAGACTATTTGCCCCAAGAAGAGAATAGACACGTGCTCGTCAAGCGTACCTAGAACGTTCTCCAGGGTACTCCACGCGTCAGGCCACACAGCATCCCTCAGTAAACTTAAGGGGATACAAACAAAAGGGCTGAAATCATACAAAGTATGTCCTCTGGCCAAAATAGAGTGAAATTAGACCTCAATAACAGAAGGAAATGTGGGAAATCTGCAAAGAGAGGGAAATTGAGCCGTGCGTCCCCAAATAACCGCATTAGTCTGGGACGATGCCAAATCCCACAGCACAGGATGAGGGGCTGAAACAGCAGACACAGATTCTCACGGTGGTTCCGACCAGGAGGCCGAGAGGGAGGGTCCAGCAGGGGTGGCTTGTACTGCGGCCGGTCTCCTTGGTTGCAGGTGGCCGTGCTCTTACCGCCCCTCACGTGGTCACCCTCTGTGCACGCACCCCCAGCCCCTGCCTTCTCTCCTTGCGTGTGCTGATCCGCTCTTCCCTCAAGGGCACCAGCCATCTTGGATTAGACCTCATCCTAATGGCCTCATTTCAACCTAAGAACCACTAACTCCAGCCACAGTGACATTCTGAGGTTCTAGGGGATTGGGGCTTCAACATGCAAATTTTGGGGGGACGCAGTTCAGTCCATAACAATAGCCCAGGGAACGTACAAGACATCACAAGGGAAACTAGAAAATACTTTGAAATGAAGAAAACACATACCAAAGGCCCCAGGACTTATGGCACGCGGCCAAAGAGGCACTTGGGACCTAAAGCTGCAAACACCCGTGTTCCAATGGAGGCGACACCTCAGATCAACCGCCTCATCTTGAACGGGGACAAGCGAGAAGACGAGGAAGGCGAGCCCAAGCATTCTGACAACAAATGTTCACGAGGAAAGAAAAACTGCGCTAACCCACGTACGCGGGGATCCCAAGACGTGCACTGGTCGGGAATCCTCACAACATGGGGGAGGGCGCATCCTTCTTACACACTCAGTAACAAGAGCTACAGCCACCGACCACTTCATTTGGCCCAGGCTTTTTACAAGCAGGTCACATCATGGGGAAACCCACACCAATGCTTTTGCCTGGTACTGTTAGGAGGCCCATTTTACAGATGGAGAAATCGAGGCGTAGGGAGTCTCCATGATTTGATCAGCTTGTCACTAGAAGGACTCTTATTCGAGCTAAGCATCATATGCGTGCAAAGACCCATCCCCGCACTGGCCTGACCTGTCTCCCCAACAGTCAAGGGGGATTCAGCTGTCCTCCACGGGGTCCTACTACCTGACGCCTCAGGCCACATAATGGAGAAAACACAGGGAAGCTGGGCATTAGTGCCCATGAGAGCCTGACACTGGATTCTGCCCACGTGGCCTCCCCAGCCCCATCAGGTCACCATCTCTCGTGAAATGGACACGAGGGCCAGGGAGGAGGGTGAGGGTCTAGGACTGAGGGCGTGAGGATGGAGAAGGGTCCCGGACGTGGGGGTCCGAGGCACGGCCCTCTGAAGGCGGCTCCTATGCCCAGGCTTGGGCCCTGCTCTCTCCTTCCACTGCCCACTCTGCTCCCTTCTGTCCCAGCGGCGTGGTGGCCCCACGTTCTCCTGCAGGCTCACTTCCCCGGGCACACTGGCTGTCAGGCAGGCGGCAAGCTTGCATTCAAAGCACGGGGACCGCCGGGCTGGAGGGCTCTCTGCATCCCCACGGGGCGTGAGTGTCTGTGCCCTTCAGGGCCCTGCGGATGCCCCTCCTCCTGGATGCTTGCTCACACGTGGCTTTACACCCTGCTGCTGTCTTGTGAATGTCACTTGGCTTCACACCCTGCATCCCGCCACCAACCCAGCCCTATCCCTGTGCCCAGCCCCAGCTCAGGGACCACGGACAGGCACAGGCCCGGGCCCCGCACTTGCTCACAAAGGCCCCTAAAGCAGCAGCCGGCGATATTTGCCACAGAGGAGGGTAGGCGAGAGCCAGGCAGGAGGTCAGCCCTTTGCCAAGGAGGCTGGAGCTCAGAGCAGACGTTAGCTGGGGCTGGGGAATGGGGGCTTCTCGGGAAACAGGGCCACGGCTGAGACAACTCACACCAGCCCCTCAGGGGGCAGGCTCAGCGCACGTAGAGAACGTCAGAGCTTCCCGCTGATGGGCAGCAGCTCCCGTGTGCCCTGCGCCGCCCTGGTCAGGACTGGCTGTGTGCCGGGGTGATGTGTGCTCGTCCAGAGTCTACTGGGGAGGGCGCTGCTGCCCCCCTGAAAAGTGTCTCCCTGAATGTCCCTGGGGCGCTCTTGGCGTGTCCCGGCCGCTGCTGCGCCGCCTGCCACGGCCGTCCCTGGGCTAGCACTGCCCCCCATCAGTCAGTTCACTGCACGAACGGGCACTAGGAATCCCTGCTTTCCCCCGGGAGTGCTTACCATTTGTGATGACAAAATCCCCTTCTTTTCCGGCAGGAGTGTCTGAGCAGGTTCCATTGGCCCTGAAATTCTCCACCTTTTCCAAGTGCCCACCTGCTATATGGCAGGTGCTTCAAATCCAGGATCCCACGTAATGTTCACGTTGTCGTACGGCGCTCAGCAGGGAGGGCTGCCTCTTTAGCCCCCGGCGCCGTCTGCACCTCCCACTGCAGTGACCTCCCAATCCCATTAGGCCCAGGAGTTGCCCCTTCCTTTCGATGCCAGGTCACAGCCCAAACCTGTGGGTCTCTGATGCCGACATATTTCTGCACCTGCCTGAACGCGGGGACACTGGCGGACGTTGCTTCTTAGTGGCTAGGACTTATTTCTAGTATTATTCTGATCCCAGACTCTGTCCTTCTCCCCTCTGGAAATTGCTTTCTTTTCATGACATCTCAGAGAATTTGCAGCTCCATAGGAAACGGAATAGAAAACCAGTCAAAATTGCTGTTCTGTGTGTTTTACTCCTGGAGGATTTATTATTCAATTTGGATGTGTGTGTGTGTGTGTGTGTGTGTGTGTGTGTGTGTGTGTGTGTGTCTGTCGGCATGGAGGGAAGGGTGGTGATTTCCCCAGCTGGGTGCAGCTCACGCGAAGCTCCCAGGATTCCAGTCACACGGCGACTCCTTTCCACTTCGGCAGCCTCTCTTCTTTCAAACCCCCTATTTTCATTCATTTCATCCCACTGAAATCTAGACCTTGCTCACAAGTGGCCAAAGGAAACTCCAGGTGACTAAAATGGTCGTTTCCATACAGTTGGTAATTGGCTCTCCCAGGGCAGGGAGAGGAGGGCCAGCCCCGGGAATACCGAGCAGGGCTTCAAAGAGCAAGACCCTCATTTCTCTGGAAATCCTTGCAGATGGCGGCTATGAAACACCTACCTCTTCACTGTGGCCCACTGCAATGCAACAAGAGCCAGCACCCCTTCCTTCCTGCCCCAGGGCGAGACTTCTCTCGGCTTTATCCACGACCCGGAAGGACATCTCACAGCAATGTCCCATTTCAGACTTTCCCCTGCAACCCAAGACACACCCTCTGCATGTCTGGCTGCTGCCACCACCCAGCTTCATCACCATCACCTCCCACAGAAGGAACCCCCACTTCCCAAAGGCCCGAAGTGCCCTGGCTCGGGGCACTTAACACTCCAGGGCTCGCTCCTGGAGCCCCACCGCCTCGTCCCATGTTGTCTTATTCTGTGGGACTTAGGGGACGTCTCACCACCTTCCTCATGTGACAGTGGCTCCTAGACCATCACTCTAGGTGTGGGTGTGTCCTGCTTTTCCTAGCGTTCCCGCTACTAACACAGGCCCTTCCGGAGAGCAGAGGCTCCGTGGAGGTCTGCGGAATAAACAAGCCAGTGGGCAGGGGGCTTATTGACGCAGATGAACCTTCTCCTACTTTCTTAAAATACCCGCGCAAATCCAACTCAACAGGGATAGTTCGTTTTATTTACAGAATGACAGACAAGACAGGGAAGCAAGAATTGGAACAACAATGACTCTTATTTTTCTATTTCTTCTCCCATCTATAGCACTGCTAAGTACTTCCACCTTTCCAGAGCAGTTCTGATTCCAATTCCCTGTTATCTTGTATACGGTCACAAAACGAACTGGGAGATTTCCCAACCTCTCTTACAAAACAGCAAAACTCTTGTTCTTGAACTGAATTAGTGCAAATACCTGTGGGATTAACGTCATACACAAAGTTAGACACTGAAGCTTGTTTAGTCTTCTATTCAAAGAACCAACATTTGAAAAATTCCTAAAGAAAACAGACATGGAAGTCCATGTCAACATACACAACAGGAACCCAAAATGCTGCACACCGGCTTCCCCCAACTCGCCCGGCTCTCACTGCTTAGAAGGCTGACCGCTCCCTCTTCAAACTCAGAGTGAAGGAGCAGCCCCCCTTCCTGCCCCACGGGAGAAGCTGCTGGACGTGGGACTGGCTGCTGCACTGGCTCAGGCTCCCTCTTCCTCATCGCTCACACTCCCTGCAGACACGGATGGGAAGAACCTGGGAGCCATGCTATTGATCCTGAGCAGATGCTGCAGGACCTGACACTCGCTGGCCTCCGCGTAGGCCCGGGGACCCCACAGGAACTCGTAGCGGGCAGGGTCGCTGTGGGGCACCTGCCGGTACTTCAGGTAGCCCGTCTGCACCCACACTTCGGTGAGCAGCTCCCTCCCGCCACAAAACCCCAGGGTGCCTAGCTTTCCCCACACCTCCTCCTCAGGGACGCGGTCACCAAACAGGGTGACCATGGTCAGGACCAGCAGAGGGAGGCTGGCCTCGGGCGTGCGCTGCCAGTCGCTCAGCACTGCATCCCAGGTGAGGCCCAGGGTGGGGACCAGGACGTAGGTGCGCTCGCGGGGGTCCACCTCCTTCACGTCCAAGCCAAACGCCAGCAGCAGGCACTCGCAAGCATGGCTGTAGACCACGGGGAAGTGGTCCCGATGCTCCCGGACGACCGTACTCAGCATCTCCGCCTCGGAGGTCGGCTCCCCGGTACGAAACTTGACGAGCAGGAACCCCACCAGGTCAGCCATCAGCGCAACAAGTGCCTCGCGGGACAAGGGCTCGGCATAGGCGGAGAAGGAGGGGGCGCCAGGGGAGGCGGAGGACGAGGGGGATGCGGCCTCCTCCCCCGCAGCCCCCAGCAGCGGCGCCTCCACAGGACCCTGGGCCGGGACTGGGGCCTCAAGGTCGGCCTCAGGCTGGCGGAGCTCACTCATCTCGACCGGAGGCCTGATCACTGGGGTCGGGCCGCCCACGGGAGTGTGGGCAGGGGACCTCGTACCTGGGGAAGAGAGGGGATGTGAGCGGCCTCGGCGGAGAAAGGCACCCTGGGCAGCCCTGACAAAGGCCACTTACAGGTCTCGTCTCAAGGGCTGCCCTCGGGCCTCACAGGGGCGCTCCTCCCGGGTGGCCTGTCCCCTGCCAACCTGAAGAAGGAAGTGAGGGGGCTCCTCAGGGTGCAGCCAGCACGGCCCCAGGTTCTGGGGCTGACAGGGCGGTGGGGTGACTTGGGTGTTGTGGGGTCCCCTCTGTTCTGGGAGGGGGAGCCCCTGGGTACACACTCAGGGCACGCACCTCCCCTTGGCTCCTGGCGCTGCCTGGGCCTCCTCTGCTCTGTGCCCTGAGGACACGGTCCTCAGACCTGGGCCTTCGCCTCCCGGTTCCTGGAGCCCCTGTAAGAGGAATGGAGGGCGCACCGCTTGTGTACACTGTGGCACAGCTCTGGGCCTCGGTGCTGGTAGGAGGATTGGGCCGGACTCTGTGAGGTCCCCCCAGTGCTGAGTTCTGGGGTGGGTGGTCCCCTCGGGGTCGCTCGTCGTGCTCACTGTTCCCCTTAAGGGCCTGGACCCTCCCCTTTGCAGGCCGGAGGGGAAACTCAGAACAGGACCCCGAATCTGAACAGAAAGCAGTGAGGGGGCCCCACAGGTGGCCGCACCTGCCCAGGGCCTCCCGAGGGTCCTAGGATGGGGAGATGCTGGGTCCTCACCTCCTCCTCACATCCTGCCTGGCCTCCCAGCGCTGACCACAGGGGCAGGTTTCTGTTGAGGCCCCTGTTCCAGGGCTGGGGGTCTGCTCAGTCCTCCCTCGGGGTCCTGGGAGTCCACCTTCTGTGGACCTGAAGGCTCACCCCTCACACCAAACACCTGACCTCCTGAGGACCCCGACCCAGAGGTCAGGAAACATCTCATCTGCTGACCGTGCTCTGGCGCCTCCAAGGCCCCCGTGGAAGGGCAAAGGATCCCTCCCTGTGTCGGGGTCTAACGTCCTCAGTCCTTCCTTCCTCGCGTGCAGGCTGGACTCTGGGCAGGACCTGGGATTGTCCCGTCTGCCAGTGTGAGTCCCTGCTCCTTATACCAGGTCTCCAGTCTCTCCGAGACCCTGACGTCAGGACGTCAGGACAGGCCTACCGTGCTCATCCCACCCCGGGGCCTCCCACGGCCACCTGCAAGGGCGGTGACCTGGTGGGTCCCTTTTGTCCTCCCTCAGGGTCCCCTCAGTCCTGCCTAAGGGCCCTAACCTTAGTCCGCCAGGGACCTGACATTTTACCCTCTGCCCTCATGAGACCCCGCCCCTTATCCCAGGTCCCCAGCTTCTCTGACACCCGGATGTCAGGAAGTGCTGCACGTGACGGCCTTCCAGGGCCAACTGAGTTCTGGGCTGCAGGCTGCCCTCAGTGCTCCCTCAGGGCCCTCACCTTGACTCCACACAGAACCTGGGATTCTCCGCAGTGCCCACCAGACACCCCGCCCCTTATACCCCCTCTGCAGCCTCTCTGATACCCCGCCCCGTGCTCCCCTCTCCAGGGGGTCTCAGACTCGGATGTCAGGAAGTGCTGCACTTGTTCATCCCGCCCTATGGTCTCCAAGGGCCAACTCTGTTCTGGGATCCAGGCTCCCCTCAGTCCACCCTCACTGCGCTCACCTTAACTCAAAGCAGGACCTGGGATTCTCTCCCGTGCGCACAAGACACCCCGACCCTTATACTGCCTCCCCAGCTTCTCTGAGACCCCGCCCCATACTGCCCTCCCCAGCGTCTCTGAGACCCGGATGTCAGGAAGTGCTGCACGTGCTCATTCCGCCCTATGGCCTCCCAGGGCCAACTGTGTTCTGGGGTCCAGGCTCCCCTCAGTCCTCCCTCAGGGCCCTCACCTTGACTCCACGGAGAACCTGGGATTCTCTCCCGTGCCCACGAGACACCCCGACCCTTATACTGCCTCCCCAGCCTCTCTGAGACCCCGCCCCGTGCTCCCCCTCCTCAGCGTCTCTGAGACCCGGATGTCAGGAAGTGCTGCACTTGTTCATCCCGCCCTATGGCCTCCCAGGGCCAACTCTGTTCTGGGGTTCAGGCTCCCCTCAGTCCACCCTCACTGCGCTCACCTTAACTCAAAGCAGGACCTGGGATTCTCTCCCGTGCCCACCAGACACCCCGACCCTTATACTGCCTCCCCAGCCTCTCTGAGACCCCGCCCCGTGCTCCCCCTCCTCAGCGTCTCTGAGACCCGGATGTCAGGAAGTGCTGGACGTGCTCATTCCGCCCTATGGCCTCCCAGGGCCAGCTCTGTTCTGGGGTCCAGGCTCCCCTCAGTCCTCCCTCAGGGCCCTCACCTTGACTCCACGGAGGACCTGGGATTCTCTCCCGTGCCCACCAGACACCCCGACCCTTATACCCCCTCCCTAGCCTCTCTGAGACCCCGCCCCGTACTCCCCTCCCCAGCGTCTCTGAGACCCGGATGTCAGGAAGTGCTGCACGTGCTCATCCCGCCGTTTGGCCTCCCAGGTCCCACTCTGTCCTGGGGTCCAGGCTCCCCTCAGTCCTCCCTCAGGCCCTGGGAAGTGATTAGCCCGTGAGGGGGGAGCCCTCATGAATGAGATTACCTCCCTTATAAAAGAGGCCCCAGACGGCTGCCTCATCCTCTTGTGCCATGTGAGAAGATGGCTAGTTGATACAGCTAGACAAGAAACCAGTCCATATAAAGAAGAGCTTTATTACTATTATTTATTACTCAGCCGTACAAAGGAACGAAATTGGGTCATTTGTAGAGATGTGGATGGATCTAGAGACTGTCATACAGAGTGAAGGAAGTCAGAAAGAGAGAAACAAATATCGTGTATTAATGCACATATGTGGAACCTAGATAAATGGTACAGATGAACCGGCTTGCAGGGCAGAAATAGAGACACAGACGTAGAGCACAAACATATGGGCACCAAGGTGAGAAAATGGTGGGGGCGGGCGGGGGGGGTGATGAATTGGGAGATTGGGATTGACATATGTATGCTAATAGGTATAAAATGGGTAACTCATAAGAACCTGCTGTATAAAAAAATACATAAAATAAAATTCAAAAGTTAAAACAAACCAAAGAAATAAGAATAGGTTTATGACATTATCAATCACAGTAGAAAACCACCTGTAAAGACAAATGGACGTACTTGCCACAACGGGCTCTGCATCGCCAAGTTCGCTCCCCCAACTCCGCAGCCTCGCAGGAGGCCTTCCTATTGGTGGAAGGCCAATGGGCGTGTCTTTCGCTTCCGGAGGCGCCAAGCCTTGGGACCTCAGGCCCTCAGTGCGCATGGCTACTGCTGCTTCCGTAGCAGAGCGCCTCCTCACGTGCTCTTCTGATCCAACCAGTTTCTCGGTAAAGAGACGTCTAGAACTTTCTCCCTCATCCTCCTGGGGCTTCCGGGAGCACCCGGAAGCCCACGTGGCGTTCGCACAGAGTGCCTGGGACAGTCGGCGGCACAGTTCCTGGCTGCTCTGCTGAGACGAGCTCTTCAGCCCCTCGTGAGCGGGACTCCGGAGCCATCCACAGAGTCAGAGCGAGTCAGGAGACAGGCGGGGGCTCTGCCGGGGGCTGGACTCCGCAGGTACCGGGGGCCCTGGGAAGGAGTGGAGGTCGGGGGAGGGCTACGGGCTGCTCGGTTGGGAGTGGGGGAGCGGCGGCGGAGGGTAGCGGGCTGAAGGGGGGCTGAGGGAAGGGTCCCCCAGTGAGCGGGTCAGAGGGGAGGACCGCTGGCTTCCGGGGTGGCTGGTGGGGGGCGTTCTGGAGTCGGGGTGCAGAGGGTGGGGCTAATGGCTAAGCGTGGGGAGGGGGCCTGAGTGGAGGGCTTCCTGCTGGTCGGGTGGGGCTGGCCTTGGGGGCCAGAGGAGAGGACGACTGGCTGCGGGGGTGGGGAGGACGGGACGGGACGGGACGGGACGGGACGGGCGGGCCCCACCCCCGGGGCCGAGACGGGAGGGGAGGGCTAGCGGCTGCTGCGTGTGGCGGGAGGAAGGGGGAGCTACTCCTGGCTGAGGCGGGGGTCGATGGGGAGGACTCCCGGGCGCGGGTGCGGTAGGCGTTAGGGGAGCTCCCGCCGGGGCGGGGCGTGGGGTGGGGGGGGAGGACGCTCGTGGCAGTTAGGGGGCTCCGGCTCCCGGGTGGGCGGGGGCAAGACGGGTGGGCTCTGCATCTGGGGTACGAGAAGCGAGAGACCCTGGCGCTGAGTGTGCTCCGGGGAGGACTCCCCGGTGTGGGGAGGTGAGAGAGGCAGTCTGACCTCTACGCATGGCGGGGCGCCCGGCTTCCAGGGCCCAGAGCGGAGCGCCACCAGCTGGTGGGTGGGGGAGGGTGTATGGAGGGGATGCAGTGCGAGGGGTCGGGGAGGAGCCGCCTGGCCACGGGGGGGGGGGGGGGGGGGGCGTAAGTGAAGCTGAGAGGGGGAGGCGCTGGGGCTGCTGTGATCTGGTGGAGGCTGTTGGCCATGGCAGATGGATTTGTGGGGGTCCAGGGAGGGGCTCTGGCCCACTGCATGAGGCATCGAGAGCTTCAGGTCGCCTCTGTCCGGGTGGCACAGGAATTGCAGAGGTGGGTGGGCAGGGCAAGGCCCTGGCCTCCACACAGAGTACACAGATTCTTTACGAGGGTGCTTTGCACATTCACCCGGACACGCCATACCAGAGTTGTAAAACAGTCTCCATAAATTTAGCAGTATTGCAAGTTTCCATGATAAGTTTTCTCATCACGGGGGAATTTTATTTGATGGTACTAATGATAATATATCTTCAAATATTGGGAAACCCATGGATCAAAGAGAAAAATCACAGAGGGACTTAGAAAATGTTTCCAAGTGAATACTAAAAAAGCACAACTTACCAAAATTAGTGGGAGGCAGCAAAAAGCGACAGGAGGAAACTGTATTCCTCTAAATGCTTCTGTTAGAAAAGAGTCAGGACATAAAATCAGTGAGCTAACAGTCCATTGAGAGATGCTAGAAGAAGAAGAGCAAAGGAAACATAAAATGAAGTAATAAGAGAGCTAAGAGAGGAAATCAGTGATAGAAAGCAAATTATGGACACGGTGAACGAAGCCATGCGCTTCTTTCAAAAGAGCAAGGAAACCGAGCAAGTCCTAGAACGATGAATCACGGAAACATAGAAAGAACGCTGATCCCCAATATGAGGAATGAAAGAGGGCCAACGTTACGGATCAGATGTACATTAACAAAGAGGATATAGGGGAATATTATGGGACATTATGGAAATGTTTATGCTAACAAATTGGAAGACTTGAAAAATTCCTTGGGAAAAAGGCAGCTTCCTAAAACTGAGGGCAGAAATGTAGAAAAGGTGACGAGCCTTCTATCTGTCTTTTTAAAAAAATTATTTTATTTTACTTTATTATTGTTTCTTGAGTCGTACGCAACAAGTGCTCTTTTGTTATTATTTTTAAATTTTATTTTTACTTTTGGCTGCGTTGGGTCTTTGTTGCTGCGCGCGGGCTTTCTCTAGGTGCAGCGAGCGGGGGCTACTCTTCGTTGCGGTGCGCAGGCCTCTCATTACGGTGGCTTCTCTTGTTGCAGAGCACGGGCTCCAGGCATGTGGGCTTCAGAGGTTGTGTCACGTGGACTCAGTAGTTGTGGCTCGTGGGCTCTAGAGCGCTGGGGTCAGTGGTTGTGGCGTGTGGGGTTAGTTGCTCCGCGGCTTGTGGGATCTTCCCGGACCGGGGATCGAACCTGTGTCCCCTGCACTGGCAGGTGGATTCTTAACCACTGCGCCACCAGGGAAGTCCCTAGCCTTCTATCTTGTAAATAAATGTAATTTATAAAAAAAGTTTCCTAAAGTCAAACAAACCAAACAGGGCAGGGAGGTGCTCCAGGCTGCTGCTGTGAGGGGCACTAGGGTGGGCTGTGTGGCACAAACATGATTCTCTCCTCTTTGCACCCACAGGCCGATTCCCACACTTCAACAGCCTGTGCACACCTGTTTGATCGCTTCCCCCCACCCTCAGGTCCTCGAAGATGGCGATGGCTCTGGCGGTATTGCGGGACTGGTGCAGGTCGATGGGCGTGAACGCTCAGCGATCTCTGCTCATCCTGGGAATCCCAGATGACTGCAAAGACCAGGAATTCCAGGAGGCTGTGCAGGCTGCCCTGCGTTCCCTGGGCAGGTACCGAGTGCTGGGCAAGGTCTACAGAAAGGAGCTGGGGTCGAGTGTTGCCCTGGTCGAGTTTGCTGAGTGTTTAAATCGAAGCTTGCTCCCCCGCCAAATACCAGGCAAGGGAGGGCCCTGGACTGTGGTCTGCCTGCCCCAGGCCCCTGATGCTGATTCACAGGATAGACCCAGTTGCCCTGCGCAGCCCCAGGGACAAGCAGTGGTTGGCAGGGCGGGTGAGGCAGGAACTGCAGGTCACTCAGGAACTGCAGGGGAGGAGGAAGCTGCAGGGGAGGCGGGAGTCGCAGGTATGGAGGGAGACACAGGTGAGGAGGAAGCCTTAGGTGAGGAGGGAGCTGAAGGTGAGGAGGGAGCTGCAGGTGAGGAGGGAGCTGAAGGTGAGGCGGGAGCTTCAGGTGAGGAGGGAGCTGAAGGTGAGGAGGGAGGTGCAGGTGAGAAGGGAGCTGCAGGTGAGGAGGGAGCTGAAGGTGAGGAGGGAGCTGAAGGTGAGGAGGGAGGTGCAGGTGAGAAGGGAGCTGCAGGTGAGGAGGGAGATGAAGGTGAGGAGGGAGGTGCAGGTGAGAAGGGAGCTGCAGGCGAGGAGGGAGCTGAAGGTGAGGAGGGAGCTGCAGGTGAGGAGGGAGCCTCAGGTGAGGCAGGAGCCGCAGGTGAGGAGGGAGCCTCAGATGAGGCGGGAGCTGCAGGCGAGGAAGGAGCTGCAGGTGAGGCAGGAGTTGCAGGTGAGGCAGGAGCTGAGTCAGATGAGGAAGGAGCTGCAGGTGAAGCAGGAGGTGAAGGTGAAGCAGGAGCTGAGTCAGATGAGGAAGGAGCTGCAGGTGAGGAGGGAGATGAAGGTGAGGAGGGAGCTGAAGGTGAGGAGGGAGCTGCAGGTGAGGAGGGAGCTGCAGGTGAGGAAGGAGCTGCAGGTGCGGAAGGAGCTGAGGGTCAAGCAGGAGCTGAGGGTCAAGCAGGAGCTGAAGGTGAAGCAGGAGCTGAGTCAGATGAGGAAGGAGCTGCAGGTTACAGAAATGTTGCAGGCGTGGCAGGACTTCTGAGTATGGCAGGACCCACGGGCGGGGCAACGGCTGCGCCTGAGGAAGCAGTTGTGACAGCGGCAGGCGCCATGGGTGAGGCAGGGCCCGGGACCCAGCAGTGGAGGCAGGCCTCGCAGCCCGTGCTGGACAGCATGGGCTACCAGGAGCTGGGAACCTTCTCTGGGATGGAAGAGCCGGGCCACGGGGAAGGGTCCTCTGAGAGCTGGCTGGAGCAGGCCAGCCACACGCTGCACCTGTGGCGCCACGTGTCTGAGAGGGAGAGGAGGAGGAGGCTGGTGGAGAGCTTGCGCGGCCCCGCGCTGGACCTCCTGCGCGGCCTCCTGGCGGAAGATCCCGAGCTGGCTGCCCAGGACTGCCTGGCCGCGCTGGTGCAGGTGTTTGGGAACAAGGACCCCCGGGGGAGTGCTCGGCTGAAGTTCGTGACCTGTGCCCAGCAGCCCCAGGAGACTCTCTCTGCGTACGTGATGCGCCTGGAAGGCCTGCTGCAGTCGGCCCTGGAGAAGGGGGCCATCCACCCGGCCATGGCGGACCAGGCGCGCGCCCGGCAGGTGCTGACGCGGGCCCGGCTGAACGACACGCTCCGGGACACGCTGAGGAGGCGGCGGCTGATGAGGAGGCCTCCCGGCTTTGCGGGGATGCTGCGGCTCATCCAGAAGACCGAGGCCTGGGACGCCGACCCGGCTAGCAGGGAGCACTTCCCAGGGCAGGAAGAGGCCCGTGTGGACGTTGCAGTCCTGGCAGCAGCCGCCCAGGCCGCCCCGGCCCATGAGGCCATCACCGCAGGCACCACTGCACATGGCACCAAGGCCTCCCCGGCCGGTGAAGATAGCACCGCCCAGGCCGCCCGTTCCAAGGAAGGGAGCGCCGAGGACCACCCGGCACGTGAGGAGGCCAGTGCGGCAGTTGCCGGCACTGCCAAGGCTGGCGAGGCGGCCCCTGAAGACCATGGTGCCGCCAGGGCAGCCCCTGAAGACCATGGTGCCGCCAGGGCAGCCCCTGGCCCTGGGGAGACCAGCAAGGCGTCCACGGCCGCTCAGGAAGATGGAAGTGCTGCCGCCCCTGCGGGCCTAGGTCAGGCAGGACCCTCAGATGCCCCCGGGGTCCCCATGCCTGGCCGGATGGGCAGTGCTTCCCCGGTGGCCCCAGGAGGTCCTGGCTGGGAGCCAGAGGGCCTCGCCCAGGCAGGAGGCCAGGAGGCCGAGGAGACCCCCGAGGAGGGGCTCAAGCCCATCCCAGAAGAGCCGGGAAATGAGGACGGGGCTGCAGAGATGAGCCCCCCGGGGTCCACCTCGGGCCAGTAGGCTCAGCAGGCCCCAGGGCCCCCACGCTTGGAGGCAGGGGGAGGCCAGGCCTGGCAGCCTACTGGCCCCATATTAGGGGCCACTCCAGGTGCCTGGGCCTCCCTCCTGAGAGGGGACCCCTATTCATCATCCCCTGGGGCAGGTTGCTCCCTGTACTGGCAAGCCCAAATGTGTCCCTGTAGGCCCCAGAGGGACCCAGGTGTCAAGGAACCCCCCAGCCCCCGCTCCCCTCCCCCCAACACACACACCCTAGCCATCGTCCCCCCGCAGAGCCCTGAGGTGCGCCACGTGCCAGCCAAGGCTCTGGTCTCTGTGGGCCAGTGTCGTGAGCTCAACGTGTGCTTTCTGGGCATAGATTCAGGCCCAGCGCTGCCTGTTGTTGTGGAAATGTGCATGTGTTCTCCTCTGAGCGGTTCCCCCAAGCCCTGCGCGGCGTGGAGACCCCGAGCCCAGTCCCAGGAGCCGGCGGGAAGGACGGGATGGACGAGGTCACAGCCAGCGCCCACCCCAGGACCTGGGAGCCCACCTGCGACCTTCGAAGGAAGACCTTGACCGGGGCTGCAGGAGGTCTGCGGGAGGCCCCCCAGGGCTTGTGTTCTGCTGGGCCACCCCGTTGTTCCTCGGGACTCCACGTCCCCGGCTCGGTGGCGTGCGCCCTGCTGTGGGACTGTCCTGTGCCCGCCATAGGGCAGGGCCAGGCCCCGGGCATGTGGGCCAGAAATGGAGGGTCTGCCCTGGGGGGAGCGGGCATGGCCGGCGCCCATCCTCCTGGCGAGAGGCCACCCGCGGGGCCTTCAGGAAGGGAGACTGTGGGGAGATGGAGGGCCGCCGGGTGGGGTGTAGCGGAGGCACCTTTTTGAGGACCCTGGGTGGGGCCGGGACCCGTGAGCTCCGGTGGCCGTTAGAAGTTCCTCTGTGTGTTGTTATGCCCTCTGTTCAGTGGTTTCAGTCAATGTTTCTCTTTAATAAATTTCCCTGAACGTTTCATCTGAGTCTGGCCTCTGCTGTGGGCAATGGAGGGAAAGGGCTGCTGCGGGTGAGGGCGGGGGTCCAGAGTCCGATTCCTGCTCAGCACCCATGGGACACCTCTCCGGGGAGAGGGTAAGGTAGGCACTTTGCAGACCCAGACATCGTGAGGGTTTTTCTTCCAGTTCATAGGTGAATTGTAAAGTTTTAGCGCCCTTGACCGTGGGCCGCGTCTCGGGCGATGCTCGTGCTTGAAATCATGGGTGCTGTGCACGGCCCGGAAGGCCAGGGGACACACAGGAGGACTTCTGACCTCGTGGGTCACACGTGGGTCCGTGCACGTCTGCCTGGCCCGGGGGCTCCGGGACCAGAAGGCCGTGGCCGGTTTGCACGAGCGCTCGGCCTGTGGCTCTGCACCCGTGCACGAGTGTCTTCGTGCCCCCTGCGATGACGGGCGTGAAGCAGGAGGCTGACATGCTGACGGGCCTGCCCTTTAGGATGTCACTTCCTGGCTGGGCTGTGCTGTCACCCCCGAGCAACCGGAGCACTTCTGTGAGGGGCTGAGCGGGAGTGTGAGCCCAGGGTGCTGCCGGCCGCGCTGCACTGTCCCGTTTACGTGGCGGAGGGGCACGCCGTGCTCCGCATGGCTGCGGACGAGAAGGGCCCCGCCGCGGGCAGGGCGCCCGGCTTCGGCGAGGCGCCTCTTCCTCCCGACACAGCGGCTCCGGCCCTCGGCTCAGGGACCTGCACCCCCCAGTCCCTCGCCCTGGACCAGCCCGTGCCCGCGGGGCACCCCGACCTCAGGCTGCTGCCTGGAGAAGCCGCTTTCCAGGATTTGACGGAAGAGCCTTTGTTGAAAAGGCCTCGCACCGCCTGCGAGGCCGTGTGGGAAGGCAGCCTGCTCTTCCACCCCTTTCCCAGGAAGCTGTGGACGAACGTCCACAGCAGTCGCTTTGCATCCATTGGGTGGAATGAAGACGGGACTTGCATAGGCGTCAACAGGCCGCTGTTTCAAAAGGAGGTTTTGGACAGGGGCGGCCTAGACAAGGTGTTCAAGACAGAACGTGTGGAGAGCTTCATCCGCCAGCTTAACCGCTATGGATTCAGCAAAGTGTACCAGGACATGCACACGTCCCTCTGCGTGACCAACCTGTCCACGAAGGAGCGGCCCGCCCACGTCCTGAGCGAGGTAAGGAGGGCGGGGGACGGCGGGGGAGGAGCCCTCTCCAGGGGCTGAGCCGCTGGGCCCGGGGGTGGGGGGCGGGTGCCATCCCCGGGGCCGCCTGGGACGGCGGCAGGCGTGTCGGGAGAGCTTCCTTTAAAGGTGGTACTTGGGCACCGGCGTGACGGCCGGAGCTGGAAGTGCCGCGCGCTGTGTTGGGACGTTGTTATGGGGGGACCCGAAACGTTCTCAGCACAAGGACGTCACTTCTCTCCCTCCTCCTTTTCCCTTTGGTGTGTCTGTGTGAGGTGATGCGTGTGAACTGGACCCCCTGTGGTGATCATTTCACAGCACACGCGGGCAAGGCGTCATCCTGTACTCCTGACACGTGGGCAGTGCTGCTCGTGCCTGACCCGCAGTCACAGCGGGGGACAAGAGGACACTGCTGCAACGCTGGCCCTTCCCGTCCTCCTGCTCGGGGACAGTGGCCCGCCGGGGGGAGGGGGGAGGTCTGTGTGCCCCCTTGACTCCCATAGCTCCAGAGCATCACTTGAGTGGGGGCGCAGGTCCTTTCCTGGGAAGCAGTCAGCGTCCCCGGTCTGGCCCCTGGAGGTGCTGGCCAGGGGGCGATTCGGACACTTCCTTAGAAAGCTACCGAACCTTGTTGCAGTCTCGTACCTGCAAACGCCAAGTCCCCTTTCGTGGGCCTTGTACTCGTCCTAAGGGGCCATTTTCAGTCATTTTCCAAGGGCGAAAGGTGATGGTGAGTGAGCGAGTCTCGGGGATGTCAAAGCTGGGGCACAGCGTCCTGCTGGGACCGGGTCCCGCTTTCTCCAAAGAGGCCCTGGGTCGGCTGGGGGAGGGCGCCCAGGGGCCCAGCCAGGCGGCTGCTGCTTGCGAGCAACTCTTTTGTGACTCGGGGTTTCCTTTTCTCTCTCAACTGCGACCTCAGTTACACTTCTACCACAGTCCCCTGTTTCAGAGAGACTGCCCGCACCTCCTGGTGAGGATGAAGCCCAGAGTACACACTAAACCAGCATCCGGGCAGGTGGACGGCGAGCCGGCAGCCCCGGGGCACCTCCCGGCGCTCAGTGCCGCGGAGCCGCAGGACGGCCTCCCACCGTCTCCTGAGCATATCCAGGGGACCCCGAGCTACCCGCAACTCGACCATGCCTCCGCCCTGGCCGGGACTGACTCTGTCGCTCCGGCCCCTCCTCGGACAGCAGCCGAGCCCCCCGCGCCGCATCCCAACGTGCAGGTTCTGGTCCCTCTAGTCCCTGTCCTGGCAGGGGTGGCCCAGCCAGCCGAGGTCCCCTGGCTCTGCTGCGCCTGGCCTCCCGCCCAGATGAGTCCTCCCTGGCCCGTGCCGGGCCTGGCCGCCGCACCCCCCCAAGTCCTCAGCCTTCCCCCCCCGCGCAGCTCCCGGGGGCCGCGCTGCTGCCTCTTGCGCACCCTGGATGCCTGAGGTGGCCGCCAGGCCTGCCGCCTCCCTGACCTTGATCCGTTGGCCGCTGAGCCACTTCTGCCATCGCTGCATGGGCTCCCGCTGTTTCCTGGAATACCCGACCCCTCCAGGCAGGCCCACAGAGGACCCTGACCAGGCAGACCCTGCAGACACACGGAGGTGGTAACGCGGCCAGAACCTTGCAGGGCAGTAAAGAGCACGGGGACATGAGAGCGATGTTCCACCCAACACGTGTTTGGCGCCTCCGTCCTGGGCGTGGCTGAGCAGTTGAGTCCCCTCAGCAGGAAACGATGACAGGTGACAGCCCACCCCCGGCCCAGTGCGGGCACCTAGCAGGTAGCCAGTGAAGCCCCTCAGACGATGTGCCTCCACTCACTAGAAAGACCCTTGAAGGGCTGGACAAGCACAAGGAAGGGCCTGGCATCCACGGGTTCATGGTTGCGAGGACACCGTTTCCAGCAGAGTCTCGATTTGACAGATGAGAAGAGCTCAGGCCTCTCCTGGTCAGAGGCCTGAAAAGAGCCCTTACTGTCCTGAGACGCACAGGTGTGGAGGTGACGGTCCCTGGCAGGGGCCTGCGGGTGTTCAGTTTGGGGGTGCTCTCTGGTGTCTGGACAGCAGGATTGAGGTTTGCTTTTCACTGTGGGTCCTGTGTCTGGAGACATTTTCCTGGTTCTCTTTTCCTTGCCTTTCGAGCTAAACACTTCAAGGGCGCCATGCTCCACCACCCTCTGGGCGCTGGGGTGTCACGCTTATACCGCGAGTCCTTGTGGTCAGCGCCCAGTGGTGTGTAGAGAGCACTGAAGGCCAGGGCGCACCCCCAGCTCACAGTTGCTGCCTCCACGTGTGGGGGATGGGCCGGGGGACCTGGCCAGGACTCTGTGGCTGTCACAGCGATAGGGCGACATCCCCTCCCAAACACTGCTAAGGAGGGGGCGGGGAGCGGGAATTGCCTGGAGTTCCAGGGGTTAGGACTCTATGCTTTCACTGCGGTGGCCCGGGTTCAATCCCTGGTCGGGGATCTAAGATCACCCAAGCCTTGTGGGGTGGCCAGAAACACAGAAAAGAAAAAAAACAGGTGGGTTGGGGGAGGAGGGGAAGTAGACCCAAGGTACCAGGAATGATCCAAGCACCAGCAGCCAGAGGAGCCCCGGGTCTGCCCGGGTGAGGGGTGGTCCCATCTGCCGCTCCCGTCTGTCACAATGCAACAGCTAGTGCACGTCAGGGGGGTCTCTTGGGCAGCCCAACAGCAGCGCCCCAAGTGAACGGTGCAAAAATGGACAGAGGGGACGGAAGAAACCGGTCTACAGTAGAAGTGGGAGACTTCGGTCCTCCCGTGATGGATTCAAATGGATCCCCCAGCTCCCACCCCAACCATTAAGTCCACCTGTTGCAGTGCTAATCCCAAGGCGCGTGTATTTGGAGATAGCGCCCTTGGGGAAGTCAGTAAGGTTAAATGAGGTCACAAGGGTGGGGCCCCAGTCCGACAAGAGCGGTGTCCTTTGGCAAAGAGGAAGAGACACCGAAGATCTCCCTCCCTCTCTCCCTCCCTCGCCCTCTCTTCCACCCTCCCACCCTCCCTCCCTCTCTCTCTCTCCCCCTACCTTTCTCCCCCTCTCTCTTTCCCTCCCTCGCCCCCCTCCCTTTCTCTCTCTCCCTCCCTCCGTCTCTCCCTTTCACTCTCTCCCTCCCTCCCCCTCTCTCCCTCCCTCCCTCTTTCTCTCTCTCTTTCTCCCTCCTCCCCTTCTATGGCCCTGTCCATCCCTCTCTCTCCCTCCCTCCCTCCTTTCCTCCCTTTGTCTCTGCCCCTTTCTCTCCCTCCCTCCCTCTTTCTCTTTCTCTCCCTCCCTCCCTCTCTCTCCCTTTCACTCTCTCCCTCCCTCCACCTCTCTCCCTCCTCCCTCCCTCCTTCCCTCCCTTTGTCTCTCCCCCTTTCCCTCCCTCCCTCCCTCTTTCTCTCTTGCTCTCTCTCTCTCTCTCTCTCCCTCCCTCCCTCTTTCTCTCTCTCCCTCCCTCCCTCTCTCTCCCTTTCACTCTCTCCCTCCCTCCACCTCTCTCCTACCCTCCCTCCTTCCCTCCCTTTGTCTCTCCCCCTTTCCCTCCCTCCCTCCCTCTTTCTCTCTCGCTCTCCCTCCCTCCCTCCCTACCCCCCCCCCCCAACCTGTTCAGAGAAGCAGCCAAGTGAGGGACCAAGAGAAAACCAGCTGTCTGCGAGCCAGGAAGAGACGCCTTCCCTCACCTGAGACTGCACTTTCCAGCCAGTTGACGTTGGACTTCTAGCCACCAGGACTGGCACCCAGTACATTTCTGTAGTTTTAGCCACCTCCTCTGTGGGACTTGGCTATGGCAGCTCTAAGCAGACTAACACAGCCTGCTTTCATTATGGGTACAGCGACCAGACAGCACCGCAGTACGGGAATCACAGATTTGAACAGCACTGTACAAAGACTAGGTCTCATGACATGTGTAGACTATTTGCCCCAAGAAGAGAATAGACACGTGCTCGTCAAGCGTACCTAGAACGTTCTCCAGGGTACTCCACGCGTCAGGCCACACAGCATCCCTCAGTAAACTTAAGGGATACAAACAAAAGGGCTGAAATCATACAAAGTATGTCCTCTGGCCAAAATAGAGTGAAATTAGACCTCAATAACAGAAGGAAATGTGGGAAATCTGCAAAGAGAGGGAAATTGAGCCGTGCGTCCCCAAATAACCGCATTAGTCTGGGACGATGCCAAATCCCACAGCACAGGATGAGGGGCTGAAACAGCAGACACAGATTCTCACGGTGGTTCCGACCAGGAGGCCGAGAGGGAGGGTCCAGCAGGGGTGGCTTGTACTGCGGCCGGTCTCCTTGGTTGCAGGTGGCCGTGCTCTTACCGCCCCTCACGTGGTCACCCTCTGTGCACGCACCCCCAGCCCCTGCCTTCTCTCCTTGCGTGTGCTGATCCGCTCTTCCCTCAAGGGCACCAGCCATCTTGGATTAGACCTCATCCTAATGGCCTCATTTCAACCTAAGAACCACTAACTCCAGCCACAGTGACATTCTGAGGTTCTAGGGGATTGGGGCTTCAACATGCAAATTTTGGGGGGACGCAGTTCAGTCCATAACAATAGCCCAGGGAACGTACAAGACATCACAAGGGAAACTAGAAAATACTTTGAAATGAAGAAAACACATACCAAAGGCCCCAGGACTTATGGCACGCGGCCAAAGAGGCACTTGGGACCTAAAGCTGCAAACACCCGTGTTCCAATGGAGGCGACACCTCAGATCAACCGCCTCATCTTGAACGGGGACAAGCGAGAAGACGAGGAAGGCGAGCCCAAGCATTCTGACAACAAATGTTCACGAGGAAAGAAAAACTGCGCTAACCCACGTACGCGGGGATCCCAAGACGTGCACTGGTCGGGAATCCTCACAACATGGGGGAGGGCGCATCCTTCTTACACACTCAGTAACAAGAGCTACAGCCACCGACCACTTCATTTGGCCCAGGCTTTTTACAAGCAGGTCACATCATGGGGAAACCCACACCAATGCTTTTGCCTGGTACTGTTAGGAGGCCCATTTTACAGATGGAGAAATCGAGGCGTAGGGAGTCTCCATGATTTGATCAGCTTGTCACTAGAAGGACTCTTATTCGAGCTAAGCATCATATGCGTGCAAAGACCCATCCCCGCACTGGCCTGACCTGTCTCCCCAACAGTCAAGGGGGATTCAGCTGTCCTCCACGGGGTCCTACTACCTGACGCCTCAGGCCACATAATGGAGAAAACACAGGGAAGCTGGGCATTAGTGCCCATGAGAGCCTGACACTGGATTCTGCCCACGTGGCCTCCCCAGCCCCATCAGGTCACCATCTCTCGTGAAATGGACACGAGGGCCAGGGAGGAGGGTGAGGGTCTAGGACTGAGGGCGTGAGGATGGAGAAGGGTCCCGGACGTGGGGGTCCGAGGCACGGCCCTCTGAAGGCGGCTCCTATGCCCAGGCTTGGGCCCTGCTCTCTCCTTCCACTGCCCACTCTGCTCCCTTCTGTCCCAGCGGCGTGGTGGCCCCACGTTCTCCTGCAGGCTCACTTCCCCGGGCACACTGGCTGTCAGGCAGGCGGCAAGCTTGCATTCAAAGCACGGGGGACCGCCGGGCTGGAGGGCTCTCTGCATCCCCACGGGGCGTGAGTGTCTGTGCCCTTCAGGGCCCTGCGGATGCCCCTCCTCCTGGATGCTTGCTCACACGTGGCTTTACACCCTGCTGCTGTCTTGTGAATGTCACTTGGCTTCACACCCTGCATCCCGCCACCAACCCAGCCCTATCCCTGTGCCCAGCCCCAGCTCAGGGACCACGGACAGGCACAGGCCCGGGCCCCGCACTTGCTCACAAAGGCCCCTAAAGCAGCAGCCGGCGATATTTGCCACAGAGGAGGGTAGGCGAGAGCCAGGCAGGAGGTCAGCCCTTTGCCAAGGAGGCTGGAGCTCAGAGCAGACGTTAGCTGGGGCTGGGGAATGGGGGCTTCTCGGGAAACAGGGCCACGGCTGAGACAACTCACACCAGCCCCTCAGGGGGCAGGCTCAGCGCACGTAGAGAACGTCAGAGCTTCCCGCTGATGGGCAGCAGCTCCCGTGTGCCCTGCGCCGCCCTGGTCAGGACTGGCTGTGTGCCGGGGTGATGTGTGCTCGTCCAGAGTCTACTGGGGAGGGCGCTGCTGCCCCCCTGAAAAGTGTCTCCCTGAATGTCCCTGGGGCGCTCTTGGCGTGTCCCGGCCGCTGCTGCGCCGCCTGCCACGGCCGTCCCTGGGCTAGCACTGCCCCCCATCAGTCAGTTCACTGCACGAACGGGCACTAGGAATCCCTGCTTTCCCCCGGGAGTGCTTACCATTTGTGATGACAAAATCCCCTTCTTTTCCGGCAGGAGTGTCTGAGCAGGTTCCATTGGCCCTGAAATTCTCCACCTTTTCCAAGTGCCCACCTGCTATATGGCAGGTGCTTCAAATCCAGGATCCCACGTAATGTTCACGTTGTCGTACGGCGCTCAGCAGGGAGGGCTGCCTCTTTAGCCCCCGGCGCCGTCTGCACCTCCCACTGCAGTGACCTCCCAATCCCATTAGGCCCAGGAGTTGCCCCTTCCTTTCGATGCCAGGTCACAGCCCAAACCTGTGGGTCTCTGATGCCGACATATTTCTGCACCTGCCTGAACGCGGGGACACTGGCGGACGTTGCTTCTTAGTGGCTAGGACTTATTTCTAGTATTATTCTGATCCCAGACTCTGTCCTTCTCCCCTCTGGAAATTGCTTTCTTTTCATGACATCTCAGAGAATTTGCAGCTCCATAGGAAACGGAATAGAAAACCAGTCAAAATTGCTGTTCTGTGTGTTTTACTCCTGGAGGATTTATTATTCAATTTGGATGTGTATGTGTGTGTGTGTGTGTGTGTGTGTGTGTGTGTGTGTGTGTGTGTGTGTGTGTGTCTGTCGGCATGGAGGGAAGGGTGGTGATTTCCCCAGCTGGGTGCAGCTCACGCGAAGCTCCCAGGATTCCAGTCACACGGCGACTCCTTTCCACTTCGGCAGCCTCTCTTCTTTCAAACCCCCTATTTTCATTCATTTCATCCCACTGAAATCTAGACCTTGCTCACAAGTGGCCAAAGGAAACTCCAGGTGACTAAAATGGTCGTTTCCATACAGTTGGTAATTGGCTCTCCCAGGGCAGGGAGAGGAGGGCCAGCCCCGGGAATACCGAGCAGGGCTTCAAAGAGCAAGACCCTCATTTCTCTGGAAATCCTTGCAGATGGCGGCTATGAAACACCTACCTCTTCACTGTGGCCCACTGCAATGCAACAAGAGCCAGCACCCCTTCCTTCCTGCCCCAGGGCGAGACTTCTCTCGGCTTTATCCACGACCCGGAAGGACATCTCACAGCAATGTCCCATTTCAGACTTTCCCCTGCAACCCAAGACACACCCTCTGCATGTCTGGCTGCTGCCACCACCCAGCTTCATCACCATCACCTCCCACAGAAGGAACCCCCACTTCCCAAAGGCCCGAAGTGCCCTGGCTCGGGGCACTTAACACTCCAGGGCTCGCTCCTGGAGCCCCACCGCCTCGTCCCATGTTGTCTTATTCTGTGGGACTTAGGGGACGTCTCACCACCTTCCTCATGTGACAGTGGCTCCTAGACCATCACTCTAGGTGTGGGTGTGTCCTGCTTTTCCTAGCGTTCCCGCTACTAACACAGGCCCTTCCGGAGAGCAGAGGCTCCGTGGAGGTCTGCGGAATAAACAAGCCAGTGGGCAGGGGGCTTATTGACGCAGATGAACCTTCTCCTACTTTCTTAAAATACCCGCGCAAATCCAACTCAACAGGGATAGTTCGTTTTATTTACAGAATGACAGACAAGACAGGGAAGCAAGAATTGGAACAACAATGACTCTTATTTTTCTATTTCTTCTCCCATCTATAGCACTGCTAAGTACTTCCACCTTTCCAGAGCAGTTCTGATTCCAATTCCCTGTTATCTTGTATACGGTCACAAAACGAACTGGGAGATTTCCCAACCTCTCTTACAAAACAGCAAAACTCTTGTTCTTGAACTGAATTAGTGCAAATACCTGTGGGATTAACGTCATACACAAAGTTAGACACTGAAGCTTGTTTAGTCTTCTATTCAAAGAACCAACATTTGAAAAATTCCTAAAGAAAACAGACATGGAAGTCCATGTCAACATACACAACAGGAACCCAAAATGCTGCACACCGGCTTCCCCCAACTCGCCCGGCTCTCACTGCTTAGAAGGCTGACCGCTCCCTCTTCAAACTCAGAGTGAAGGAGCAGCCCCCCTTCCTGCCCCACGGGAGAAGCTGCTGGACGTGGGACTGGCTGCTGCACTGGCTCAGGCTCCCTCTTCCTCATCGCTCACACTCCCTGCAGACACGGATGGGAAGAACCTGGGAGCCATGCTATTGATCCTGAGCAGATGCTGCAGGACCTGACACTCGCTGGCCTCCGCGTAGGCCCGGGCACCCCACAGGAACTCGTAGCGGGCAGGGTCGCTGTGGGGCACCTGCCGGTACTTCAGGTAGCCCGTCTGCACCCACACTTCGGTGAGCAGCTCCCTCCCGCCACAAAACCCCAGGGTGCCTAGCTTTCCCCACACCTCCTCCTCAGGGACGCGGTCACCAAACAGGGTGACCATGGTCAGGACCAGCAGAGGGAGGCTGGCCTCGGGCGTGCGCTGCCAGTCGCTCAGCACTGCATCCCAGGTGAGGCCCAGGGTGGGGACCAGGACGTAGGTGCGCTCGCGGGGGTCCACCTCCTTCACGGCCAAGCCAAACGCCAGCAGCAGGCACTCGCAAGCATGGCTGTAGACCACGGGGAAGTGGTCCCGATGCTCCCGGACGACCGTACTCAGCATCTCCGCCTCGGAGGTCGGCTCCCCGGTACGAAACTTGACGAGCAGGAACCCCACCAGGTCAGCCATCAGCGCAACAAGTGCCTCGCGGGACAAGGGATCGGCATAGGCGGAGAAGGAGGGGGCGCCAGGGGAGGCGGAGGACGAGGGGGATGCGGCCTCCTCCCCCGCAGCCCCCAGCAGCGGCGCCTCCACAGGACCCTGGGCCGGGACTGGGGCCTCAAGGTCGGCCTCAGGCTGGCGGAGCTCACTCATCTCGACCGGAGGCCTGATCACTGGGGTCGGGCCGCCCACGGGAGTGTGGGCAGGGGACCTCGTACCTGGGGAAGAGAGGGGATGTGAGCGGCCTCGGCGGAGAAAGGCACCCTGGGCAGCCCTGACAAAGGGCCACTTACAGGTCTCGTCTCAAGGGCTGCCCTCGGGCCTCACAGGGGCGCTCCTCCCGGGTGGCCTGTCCCCTGCCAACCTGAAGAAGGAAGTGAGGGGGCTCCTCAGGGTGCAGCCAGCACGGCCCCAGGTTCTGGGGCTGACAGGGCGGTGGGGTGACTTGGGTGTTGTGGGGTCCCCTCTGTTCTGGGAGGGGGAGCCCCTGGGTACACACTCAGGGCACGCACCTCCCCTTGGCTCCTGGCGCTGCCTGGGCCCTCCTCTGCTCTGTGCCCTGAGGACACGGTCCTCAGACCTGGGCCTTCGCCTCCCGGTTCCTGGAGCCCCTGTAAGAGGAATGGAGGGCGCACCGCTTGTGTACACTGTGGCACAGCTCTGGGCCTCGGTGCTGGTAGGAGGATTGGGCCGGACTCTGTGAGGTCCCCCCAGTGCTGAGTTCTGGGGTGGGTGGTCCCCTCGGGGTCGCTCGTCGTGCTCACTGTTCCCCTTAAGGGCCTGGACCCTCCCCTTTGCAGGCCGGAGGGGAAACTCAGAACAGGACCCCGAATCTGAACAGAAAGCAGTGAGGGGGCCCCACAGGTGGCCGCACCTGCCCAGGGCCTCCCGAGGGTCCTAGGATGGGGAGATGCTGGGTCCTCACCTCCTCCTCACATCCTGCCTGGCCTCCCAGCGCTGACCACAGGGGCAGGTTTCTGTTGAGGCCCCTGTTCCAGGGCTGGGGGTCTGCTCAGTCCTCCCTCGGGGTCCTGGGAGTCCACCTTCTGTGGACCTGAAGGCTCACCCCTCACACCAAACACCTGACCTCCTGAGGACCCCGACCCAGAGGTCAGGAAACATCTCATCTGCTGACCGTGCTCTGGCGCCTCCAAGGCCCCCGTGGAAGGGCAAAGGATCCCTCCCTGTGTCGGGGTCTAACGTCCTCAGTCCTTCCTTCCTCGCGTGCAGGCTGGGACTCTGGGCAGGACCTGGGATTGTCCCGTCTGCCAGTGTGAGTCCCTGCTCCTTATACCAGGTCTCCAGTCTCTCCGAGACCCTGACGTCAGGACGTCAGGACAGGCCTACCGTGCTCATCCCACCCCGGGGCCTCCCACGGCCACCTGCAAGGGCGGTGACCTGGTGGGTCCCTTTTGTCCTCCCTCAGGGTCCCCTCAGTCCTGCCTAAGGGCCCTAACCTTAGTCCGCCAGGGACCTGACATTTTACCCTCTGCCCTCATGAGACCCCGCCCCTTATCCCAGGTCCCCAGCTTCTCTGACACCCGGATGTCAGGAAGTGCTGCACGTGACGGCCTTCCAGGGCCAACTGAGTTCTGGGCTGCAGGCTGCCCTCAGTGCTCCCTCAGGGCCCTCACCTTGACTCCACACAGAACCTGGGATTCTCCGCAGTGCCCACCAGACACCCCGCCCCTTATACCCCCTCTGCAGCCTCTCTGATACCCCGCCCCGTGCTCCCCTCTCCAGGGGGTCTCAGACTCGGATGTCAGGAAGTGCTGCACTTGTTCATCCCGCCCTATGGTCTCCAAGGGCCAACTCTGTTCTGGGATCCAGGCTCCCCTCAGTCCACCCTCACTGCGCTCACCTTAACTCAAAGCAGGACCTGGGATTCTCTCCCGTGCGCACAAGACACCCCGACCCTTATACTGCCTCCCCAGCTTCTCTGAGACCCCGCCCCATACTGCCCTCCCCAGCGTCTCTGAGACCCGGATGTCAGGAAGTGCTGCACGTGCTCATTCCGCCCTATGGCCTCCCAGGGCCAACTGTGTTCTGGGGTCCAGGCTCCCCTCAGTCCTCCCTCAGGGCCCTCACCTTGACTCCACGGAGAACCTGGGATTCTCTCCCGTGCCCACGAGACACCCCGACCCTTATACTGCCTCCCCAGCCTCTCTGAGACCCCGCCCCGTGCTCCCCCTCCTCAGCGTCTCTGAGACCCGGATGTCAGGAAGTGCTGGACGTGCTCATTCCGCCCTATGGCCTCCCAGGGCCAGCTCTGTTCTGGGGTCCAGGCTCCCCTCAGTCCTCCCTCAGGGCCCTCACCTTGACTCCACGGAGGACCTGGGATTCTCTCCCGTGCCCACCAGACACCCCGACCCTTATACCCCCTCCCTAGCCTCTCTGAGACCCCGCCCCGTACTCCCCTCCCCAGCGTCTCAGAGACCCGGATGTCAGGAAGTGCTGCACGTGCTCATCCCGCCGTTTGGCCTCCCAGGTCCCACTCTGTCCTGGGGTCCAGGCTCCCCTCAGTCCTCCCTCAGGCCCTGGGAAGTGATTAGCCCGTGAGGGGGGAGCCCTCATGAATGAGATTACCTCCCTTATAAAAGAGGCCCCAGACGGCTGCCTCATCCTCTTGTGCCATGTGAGAAGATGGCTAGTTGATACAGCTAGACAAGAAACCAGTCCATATAAAGAAGAGCTTTATTACTATTATTTATTACTCAGCCGTACAAAGGAACGAAATTGGGTCATTTGTAGAGATGTGGATGGATCTAGAGACTGTCATACAGAGTGAAGGAAGTCAGAAAGAGAGAAACAAATATCGTGTATTAATGCACATATGTGGAACCTAGATAAATGGTACAGATGAACCGGCTTGCAGGGCAGAAATAGAGACACAGACGTAGAGCACAAACATATGGGCACCAAGGTGAGAAAATGGTGGGGGGGGGGGGGGGGGGGTGATGAATTGGGAGATTGGGATTGACATATGTATGCTAATAGGTATAAAATGGGTAACTCATAAGAACCTGCTGTATAAAAAAATACATAAAATAAAATTCAAAAGTTAAAACAAACCAAAGAAATAAGAATAGGTTTATGACATTATCAATCACAGTAGAAAACCACCTGTAAAGACAAATGGACGTACTTGCCACAACGGGCTCTGCATCGCCAAGTTCGCTCCCCCAACTCCGCAGCCTCGCAGGAGGCCTTCCTATTGGTGGAAGGCCAATGGGCGTGTCTTTCGCTTCCGGAGGCGCCAAGCCTTGGGACCTCAGGCCCTCAGTGCGCATGGCTACTGCTGCTTCCGTAGCAGAGCGCCTCCTCACGTGCTCTTCTGATCCAACCAGTTTCTCGGTAAAGAGACGTCTAGAACTTTCTCCCTCATCCTCCTGGGGCTTCCGGGAGCACCCGGAAGCCCACGTGGCGTTCGCACAGAGTGCCTGGGACAGTCGGCGGCACAGTTCCTGGCTGCTCTGCTGAGACGAGCTCTTCAGCCCCTCGTGAGCGGGACTCCGGAGCCATCCACAGAGTCAGAGCGAGTCAGGAGACAGGCGGGGGCTCTGCCGGGGGCTGGACTCCGCAGGTACCGGGGGCCCTGGGAAGGAGTGGAGGTCGGGGGAGGGCTACGGGCTGCTCGGTTTGGGAGTGGGGGGAGCGGCGGCGGAGGGTAGCGGGCTGAAGGGGGGCTGAGGGAAGGGTCCCCCAGTGAGCGGGTCAGAGGGGAGGACCGCTGGCTTCCGGGGTGGCTGGTGGGGGGCGTTCTGGAGTCCGGGTGCAGAGGGTGGGGCTAATGGCTAAGCGTGGGGAGGGGGCCTGAGTGGAGGGCTTCCTGCTGGTCGGGTGGGGCCGGCCTTGGGGGCCAGAGGAGAGGACGACTGGCTGCGGGGGTGGGGAGGACGGGACGGGACGGGACGGGACGGGCGGGCCCCACCCCCGGGGCCGAGACGGGAGGGGAGGGCTAGCGGCTGCTGCGTGTGGCGGGAGGAAGGGGGAGCTACTCCTGGCTGAGGCGGGGGTCGATGGGGAGGACTCCCGGGCGCGGGTGCGGTAGGCGTTAGGGGAGCTCCCGCCGGGGCGGGGCGTGGGGTGGGGGGGGAGGACGCTCGTGGCTGTTTGGGGGCGCCGGCTCCCGGGTGGGCGGGGGCAAGACGGGTGGGCTCTGCATCTGGGGTACGAGAAGCGAGAGACCCTGGCGCTGAGTGTGCTCCGGGGAGGACTCCCCGGTGTGGGGAGGTGAGAGAGGCAGTCTGACCTCTACGCATGGCGGGGCGCCCGGCTTCCAGGGCCCAGAGCGGAGCGCCACCAGCTGGTGGGTGGGGGAGGGTGTATGGAGGGGATGCAGTGCGAGGGGTCGGGGAGGAGCCGCCTGGCCACGGGGGCGGGGGGGGGGGGCGTAAGTGAAGCTGAGAGGGGGAGGCGCTGGGGCTGCTGTGATCTGGTGGAGGCTGTTGGCCATGGCAGATGGATTTGTGGGGGTCCAGGGAGGGGCTCTGGCCCACTGCATGAGGCATCGAGAGCTTCAGGTCGCCTCTGTCCGGGTGGCACAGGAATTGCAGAGGTGGGTGGGCAGGGCAAGGCCCTGGCCTCCACACAGAGTACACAGATTCTTTACGAGGGTGCTTTGCACATTCACCCGGACACGCCATACCAGAGTTGTAAAACAGTCTCCATAAATTTAGCAGTATTGCAAGTTTCCATGATAAGTTTTCTCATCACGGGGGAATTTTATTTGATGGTACTAATGATAATATATCTTCAAATATTGGGAAACCCATGGATCAAAGAGAAAAATCACAGAGGGACTTAGAAAATGTTTCCAAGTGAATACTAAAAAAGCACAACTTACCAAAATTAGTGGGAGGCAGCAAAAAGCGACAGAGGAAACTGTATTCCTCTAAATGCTTCTGTTAGAAAAGAGTCAGGACATAAAATCAGTGAGCTAACAGTCCATTGAGAGATGCTAGAAGAAGAAGAGCAAAGGAAACATAAAATGAAGTAATAAGAGAGCTAAGAGAGGAAATCAGTGATAGAAAGCAAATTATGGACACGGTGAACGAAGCCATGCGCTTCTTTCAAAAGAGCAAGGAAACCGAGCAAGTCCTAGAACGATGAATCACGGAAACATAGAAAGAACGCTGATCCCCAATATGAGGAATGAAAGAGGGCCAACGTTACGGATCAGATGTACATTAACAAAGAGGATATAGGGGAATATTATGGGACATTATGGAAATGTTTATGCTAACAAATTGGAAGACTTGAAAAATTCCTTGGGAAAAAGGCAGCTTCCTAAAACTGAGGGCAGAAATGTAGAAAAAGGTGACGAGCCTTCTATCTGTCTTTTTTTAAAAAAATTATTTTATTTTACTTTATTATTGTTTCTTGAGTCGTACGCAACAAGTGCTCTTTTGTTATTATTTTTAAATTTTATTTTTACTTTTGGCTGCGTTGGGTCTTTGTTGCTGCGCGCGGGCTTTCTCTAGGTGCAGCGAGCGGGGGCTACTCTTCGTTGCGGTGCGCAGGCCTCTCATTACGGTGGCTTCTCTTGTTGCAGAGCACGGGCTCCAGGCATGTGGGCTTCAGAGGTTGTGTCACGTGGACTCAGTAGTTGTGGCTCGTGGGCTCTAGAGCGCTGGGGTCAGTGGTTGTGGCGTGTGGGGTTAGTTGCTCCGCGGCTTGTGGGATCTTCCCGGACCGGGGATCGAACCTGTGTCCCCTGCACTGGCAGGTGGATTCTTAACCACTGCGCCACCAGGGAAGTCCCTAGCCTTCTATCTTGTAAATAAATGTAATTTATAAAAAAAGTTTCCTAAAGTCAAACAAACCAAACAGGGCAGGGAGGTGCTCCAGGCTGCTGCTGTGAGGGGCACTAGGGTGGGCTGTGTGGCACAAACATGATTCTCTCCTCTTGCACCCACAGGCCGATTCCCACACTTCAACAGCCTGTGCACACCTGTTTGATCGCTTCCCCCCACCCTCAGGTCCTCGAAGATGGCGATGGCTCTGGCGGTATTGCGGGACTGGTGCAGGTCGATGGGCGTGAACGCTCAGCGATCTCTGCTCATCCTGGGAATCCCAGATGACTGCAAAGACCAGGAATTCCAGGAGGCTGTGCAGGCTGCCCTGCGTTCCCTGGGCAGGTACCGAGTGCTGGGCAAGGTCTACAGAAAGGAGCTGGGGTCGAGTGTTGCCCTGGTCGAGTTTGCTGAGTGTTTAAATCGAAGCTTGCTCCCCCGCCAAATACCAGGCAAGGGAGGGCCCTGGACTGTGGTCTGCCTGCCCCAGGCCCCTGATGCTGATTCACAGGATAGACCCAGTTGCCCTGCGCAGCCCAGGGACAAGCAGTGGTTGGCAGGGCGGGTGAGGCAGGAACTGCAGGTCACTCAGGAACTGCAGGGAGGAGGAAGCTGCAGGGGAGGCGGGAGTCGCAGGTATGGAGGGAGACACAGGTGAGGAGGAAGCCTTAGGTGAGGAGGGAGCTGAAGGTGAGGAGGGAGCTGCAGGTGAGGAGGGAGCTGAAGGTGAGGCGGGAGCTTCAGGTGAGGAGGGAGCTGAAGGTGAGGAGGGAGGTGCAGGTGAGTAGGGAGCTGCAGGTGAGGAGGGAGCTGAAGGTGAGGAGGGAGCTGAAGGTGAGGAGGGAGGTGCAGGTGAGAAGGGAGCTGCAGGTGAGGAGGGAGATGAAGGTGAGGAGGGAGGTGGCAGGTGAGAAGGGAGCTGCAGGCGAGGAGGGAGCTGAAGGTGAGGAGGGAGCTGCAGGTGAGGAGGGAGCCTCAGGTGAGGCAGGAGCCGCAGGTGAGGAGGGAGCCTCAGATGAGGCGGGAGCTGCAGGCGAGGAAGGAGCTGCAGGTGAGGCAGGAGTTGCAGGTGAGGCAGGAGCTGAGTCAGATGAGGAAGGAGCTGCAGGTGAAGCAGGAGGTGAAGGTGAAGCAGGAGCTGAGTCAGATGAGGAAGGAGCTGCAGGTGAGGAGGGAGATGAAGGTGAGGGAGGGAGCTGAAGGTGAGGAGGGAGCTGCAGGTGAGGAGGGAGCTGCAGGTGAGGAAGGAGCTGCAGGTGCGGAAGGAGCTGAGGGTCAAGCAGGAGCTGAGGGTCAAGCAGGAGCTGAAGGTGAAGCAGGAGCTGAGTCAGATGAGGAAGGAGCTGCAGGTTACAGAAATGTTGCAGGCGTGGCAGGACTTCTGAGTATGGCAGGACCCACGGGCGGGGCAACGGCTGCGCCTGAGGAAGCAGTTGTGACAGCGGCAGGCGCCATGGGTGAGGCAGGGCCCGGGACCCAGCAGTGGAGGCAGGCCTCGCAGCCCGTGCTGGACAGCATGGGCTACCAGGAGCTGGGAACCTTCTCTGGGATGGAAGAGCCGGGCCACGGGGAAGGGTCCTCTGAGAGCTGGCTGGAGCAGGCCAGCCACACGCTGCACCTGTGGCGCCACGTGTCTGAGAGGGAGAGGAGGAGGAGGCTGGTGGAGAGCTTGCGCGGCCCGCGCTGGACCTCCTGCGCGGCCTCCTGGCGGAAGATCCCGAGCTGGCTGCCCAGGACTGCCTGGCCGCGCTGGTGCAGGTGTTTGGGAACAAGGACCCCCGGGGGAGTGCTCGGCTGAAGTTCGTGACCTGTGCCCAGCGGCCCCAGGAGACTCTCTCTGCGTACGTGATGCGCCTGGAAGGCCTGCTGCAGTCGGCCCTGGAGAAGGGGGCCATCCACCCGGCCATGGCGGACCAGGCGCGCGCCCGGCAGGTGCTGACGCGGGCCCGGCTGAACGACACGCTCCGGGACACGCTGAGGAGGCGGCGGCTGATGAGGAGGCCTCCCGGCTTTGCGGGGATGCTGCGGCTCATCCAGAAGACCGAGGCCTGGGACGCCGACCCGGCTAGCAGGGAGCACTTCCCAGGGCAGGAAGAGGCCCGTGTGGACGTTTGCAGTCCTGGCAGCAGCCGCCCAGGCCGCCCCGGCCCATGAGGCCATCACCGCAGGCACCACTGCACATGGCACCAAGGCCTCCCCGGCCGGTGAAGATAGCACCGCCCAGGCCGCCCGTTCCAAGGAAGGGAGCGCCGAGGACCACCCGGCACGTGAGGAGGCCAGTGCGGCAGTTGCCGGCACTGCCAAGGCTGGCGAGGCGGCCCCTGAAGACCATGGTGCCGCCAGGGCAGCCCCTGAAGACCATGGTGCCGCCAGGGCAGCCCCTGGCCCTGGGGAGACCAGCAAGGCGTCCACGGCCACTCAGGAAGATGGAAGTGCTGCCGCCCCTGCGGGCCTAGGTCAGGCAGGACCCTCAGATGCCCCGGGGTCCCCATGCCTGGCCGGATGGGCAGTGCTTCCCCCGGTGGCCCCAGGAGGTCCTGGCTGGGAGCCAGAGGGCCTAGGTCAGGCAGGACCCTCAGATGCCCCCGGGGTCCCCATGCCTGGCCGGATGGGCAGTGCTTCCCCGGTGGCCCCAGGAGGTCCTGGCTGGGAGCCAGAGGGCCTCGCCCAGGCAGGAGGCCAGGAGGCCGAGGAGACCCCCGAGGAGGGGCTCAAGCCCATCCAGAAGAGCCGGGAAATGAAGGACGGGGCTGCAGAGATGAGCCCCCCGGGGTCCACCTCGGGCCAGTAGGCTCAGCAGGCCCCAGGGCCCCCACGCTTGGAGGCAGGGGGAGGCCAGGCCTGGCAGCCTACTGGCCCCATATTAGGGGCCACTCCAGGTGCCTGGGCCTCCCTCCTGAGAGGGGACCCCTATTCATCATCCCCTGGGGCAGGTTGCTCCCTGTACTGGCAAGCCCAAATGTGTCCCTGTAGGCCCCAGAGGGACCCAGGTGTCAAGGAACCCCCCAGCCCCCGCTCCCCTTCCCCCAACACACACACCCTAGCCATCGTCCCCCGCAGAGCCCTGAGGTGCGCCACGAGCCAGCCAAGGCTCTGGTCTCTGTGGGCCAGCGTCGTGAGCTCAACGTGTGCTTTCTGGGCATAGATTCAGGCCCAGCGCTGCCTGTTGTTGTGGAAATGTGCATGTGTTCTCCTCTGAGCGGTTCCCCCAAGCCCTGCGCTGGCGTGGAGACCCCGAGCCCAGTCCCAGGAGCCGGCGGGAAGGACGGGAATGGACGAGGTCACAGCCAGCGCCCACCCCAGGACCTGGGAGCCCACCTGCGACCTTCGAAGGAAGACCTTGACCGGGGCTGCAGGAGGTCTGCGGGAGGCCCCCCAGGGCTTGTGTTCTGCTGGGCCACCCCGTTGTTCCTCGGGACTCCACGTCCCCGGCTCGGTGGCGTGCGCCCTGCTGTGGGACTGTCCTGTGCCCGCCATAGGGCAGGGCCAGGCCCCGGGCATGTGGGCCAGAAATGGAGGGTCTGCCCTGGGGGGAGCGGGCATGGCCGGCGCCCATCCTCCTGGCGAGAGGCCACCCGCGGGGCCTTCAGGAAGGGAGACTGTGGGGAGATGGAGGGCCGCCGGGTGGGGTGTAGCGGAGGCACCTTTTTGAGGACCCTGGTGGGGCCGGGACCCGTGAGCTCCGGTGGCCGTTAGAAGTTCCTCTGTGTGTTGTTATGCCCTCTGTTCAGTGGTTTCAGTCAATGTTTCTCTTTAATAAATTTCCCTGAACGTTTCATCTGAGTCTGGCCTCTGCTGTGGGCAATGGAGGGAAAGGGCTGCTGCGGGTGAGGGCGGGGGTCCAGAGTCCGATTCCTGCTCAGCACCCATGGGACACCTCTCCGGGGAGAGGGTAAGGTAGGCACTTTGCAGACCCAGACATCGTGAGGGTTTTTCTTCCAGTTCATAGGTGAATTGTAAAGTTTTAGCGCCCTTGACCGTGGGCCGCGTCTCGGGCGATGCTCGTGCTTGAAATCATGGGTGCTGTGCACGGCCCGGAAGGCCAGGGGGACACACAGGAGGACTTCTGACCTCGTGGGTCACACGTGGGTCCGTGCACGTGTGCCTGGCCCGGGGGCTCCGGGACCAGAAGGCCGTGGCCGGTTTGCACGAGCGCTCGGCCTGTGGCTCTGCACCCGTGCACGAGTGTCTTCGTGCCCCCTGCGATGACGGGCGTGAAGCAGGAGGCTGACATGCTGACGGGCCTGCCCTTTAGGATGTCACTTCCTGGCTGGGCTGTGCTGTCACCCCCGAGCAACCGGAGCACTTCTGTGAGGGGCTGAGCGGGAGTGTGAGCCCAGGGTGCTGCCGGCCGCGCTGCACTGTCCCGTTTACGTGGCGGAGGGGCACGCCGTGCTCCGCATGGCTGCGGACGAGAAGGGCCCCGCCGCGGGCAAGGGCGCCCGGCTTCGGCGAGGCGCCTCTTCCTCCCGACACAGCGGCTCCGGCCCTCGGCTCAGGGACCTGCACCCCCCAGTCCCTCGCCCTGGACCAGCCCGTGCCCGCGGGGCACCCCGACCTCAGGCTGCTGCCTGGAGAAGCCGCTTTCCAGGATTTGACGGAAGAGCCTTTGTTGAAAAGGCCTCGCACCGCCTGCGAGGCCGTGTGGGGAAGGCAGCCTGCTCTTCCACCCCTTTCCCAGGAAGCTGTGGACGAACGTCCACAGCAGTCGCTTTGCATCCATTGGGTGGAATGAAGACGGGACTTGCATAGGCGTCAACAGGCCGCTGTTTCAAAAGGAGGTTTTGGACAGGGGCGGGCCTAGACAAGGTGTTCAAGACAGAACGTGTGGAGAGCTTCATCCGCCAGCTTAACCGCTATGGATTCAGCAAAGTGTACCAGGACATGCACACGTCCCTCTGCGTGACCAACCTGTCCACGAAGGAGCGGCCCGCCCACGTCCTGAGCGAGGTAAGGAGGGCGGGGGGACGGCGGGGGAGGAGCCCTCTCCAGGGGCTGAGCCGCTGGGCCCGGGGGTGGGGGGCGGGTGCCATCCCCGGGGCCGCCTGGGACGGCGGCAGGCGTGTCGGGAGAGCTTCCTTTAAAGGTGGTACTTGGGCACCGGCGTGACGGCCGGAGCTGGAAGTGCCGTCGCGCTGTGTTGGACGTTGTTATGGGGGGACCCGAAACGTTCTCAGCACAAGGACGTCACTTCTCTCCCTCCTCCTTTTCCCTTTGCTGTGTCTGTGTGAGGTGATGCGTGTGAACTGGACCCCCCTGTGGTGATCATTTCACAGCACACGCGGGCAAGGCGTCATCCTGTACTCCTGACACGTGGGCAGTGCCGCTCGTGCCTGACCCGCAGTCACAGCGGGGGACAAGAGGACACTGCTGCAACGCTGGCCCTTCCCGTCCTCCTGCTCGGGGACAGTGGCCCGCCGGGGGGAGGGGGGAGGTCTGTGTGCCCCCTTGACTCCCATAGCTCCAGAGCATCACTTGAGTGGGGGCGCAGGTCCTTTCCTGGGAAGCAGTCAGCGTCCCCGGTCTGGCCCCTGGAGGTGCTGGCCAGGGGCGATTCGGACACTTCCTTAGAAAGCTACCGAACCTTGTTGCAGTCTCGTACCTGCAAACGCCAAGTCCCCTTTCGTGGGCCTTGTACTCGTCCTAAGGGGCCATTTTCAGTCATTTTCCAAGGGCGAAAGGTGATGGTGAGTGAGCGAGTCTCGGGGATGTCAAAGCTGGGGCACAGCATCCTGCTGGGACCGGGTCCCGCTTTCTCCAAAGAGGCCCTGGGTCGGCTGGGGGAGGGCGCCCAGGGGCCCAGCCAGGCGGCTGCTGCTTGCGAGCAACTCTTTTGTGACTCGGGGTTTCCTTTTCTCTCTCAACTGCGACCTCAGTTACACTTCTACCACAGTCCCCTGTTTCAGAGAGACTGCCCGCACCTCCTGGTGAGGATGAAGCCCAGAGTACACACTAAACCAGCATCCGGGCAGGTGGACGGCGAGCCGGCAGCCCCGGGGCACCTCCCGGCGCTCAGTGCCGCGGAGCCGCAGGACGGCCTCCCACCGTCTCCTGAGCATATCCAGGGGACCCCGAGCTACCCGACACTCGACCATGCCTCCGCCCTGGCCGGACTGACTCTGTCGCTCCGGCCCCTCCTCGGACAGCAGCCGAGCCCACCCGCGCCGCATCCCAACGTGCAGGTTCTGGTCCCTCTAGTCCTGCCTGGCAGGGGTGGCCCAGCCAGCCGAGGTCCCTGGCTCTGCTGCGCCTGGCCTCCCGCCCAGATGAGTCCTCCCTGGCCCGTGCCGGGCCTGGCCGCCGCACCCCCCAAGTCCTCAGCCTTCCCCCCCCGCGCAGCTCCGGGGGCCGCGCTGCTGCCTCTTGCGCACCCTGGATGCCCGAGGTGGCCGCCAGGCCTGCCGCCTCCCTGACCTTGATCCGTCGGCCCCTGAGCCCCTTTGCTGCTGCTGCATGGGCTCCCGCTGTTTCCTGGAATACCCGACCCCTCCAGGCAGGCCCACAGAGGACCCTGACCAGGCAGACCCTGCAGACACACGGAGGTGGTAACGCGGCCAGAACCTTGCAGGGCAGTAAAGAGCACGGGGACATGAGAGCGATGTTCCACCCAACACGTGTTTGGCGCCTCCGTCCTGGGCGTGGCTGAGCAGTTGAGTCCCCTCAGCAGGAAACGATGACAGGTGACAGCCCACCCCCGGCCCAGTGCGGGCACCTAGCAGGTAGCCAGTGAAGCCCCTCAGACGACGTGCCTCCACTCACTAGAAAGACCCTTGAAGGGCTGGACAAGCACAAGGAAGGCCTGGCATCCACGGGTTCATGGTTGCGGGGACACCGTTTCCAGCAGAGTCTCGATTTGACAGATGAGAAGAGCTCAGGCCTCCCCTGGTCAGAGGCCTGAAAGAGCCCTTACTGTCCTGAGACGCACAGGTGTGGAGGTGACGGTCCCTGGCAGGGGCCTGCGGGTGTTCAGTTTGGGGGTGCTCTCTGGTGTCTGGACAGCAGGATTGAGGTTTGCTTTTCACTGTGGGTCCTGCGTCTGGAGACATTTTCCTGGTTCTCTTTTCCTTGCCTTTCGAGCTAAACACTTCAAGGGCGCCATGCTCCACCACCCTCTGGGCGCTGGGTGTCGCGCTTATACCGCGAGTCCTTGTGGTCAGCGCCCCAGTGGTGTGTACAGAGCACTGAAGGCCAGGGCGCACCCCCAGCTCACAGTTGCTGCCCTCCACGTGTGGGGGATGGGCCGGGGGACCTGGCCAGGACTCTGTGGCTGTCACAGCGATAGGGCGACATCCCCTCCCAAACACTGCTAAGGAGGGGGCGGGGAGCGGGAATTGCCTGGAGTTCCAGGGGTAGGACTCTATGCTTTCACTGCGGTGGCCCGGGTTCAATCCCTGCTCGGGATCTAAGATCACCCAGGCCTTGTGGGGTGGCCAGAAACACAGAAAGAAAAAAAACAGGTGGGTTTGGGGAGGAGGGAAGTAGACCCAAGGTACCAGGAATGATCCAAGCACCAGCAGCCAGAGGAGCCCCGGGTCTGCCCGGGTGAGGGTGGTCCCATCTGCCGCTCCCGTCTGTCACAATGCAACAGCTAGTGTGACTCAGTGGGGTAGCCTCTTGAGCAGCCCAACAGCAGCGCCCCAAGTGAACGATGCAAAAATGGACAGAGGGGACGGAAGAAACCGGTCTACAGTAGAAGTGGGAGACTTCGGTCCCCCCTGTGATGGATTCAAATGGATCCCCCAGCTCCCACCCCAACCATTAAGTCCACCTGTTGCAGTGCTAATCCCAAGGCGCGTGTATTTGGAGATAGCGCCCTTGGGGAAGTCAGTAAGGTTAAATGAGGTCACAAGGGTGGGGCCCCAGTCCGACAAGAGCGGTGTCCTTTGGAAAAGAGGAAGAGACACCGAAGATCTCCCTCCCTCTCTCCCTCCCTCGCCCTCTCTTCCTCCTCCCTCCCTCCCCCTCTCTCACTCTCTCTCCCCCTACCTTCTCCCCTCTCTCTTTCCCTCCCTCGCCCCCTCCCTTTCTCTCTCTCCCTCCCTCTCTCCCTTTCACTCTCTCCCTCCCTCCCTCTTTCTCTCTCTCTTTCTCCCTCCTCCCCTTCTATGGCCCTGTCCATCCCTCTCTCTCCCTCCCTCCCTCCTTTCCTCCCTTTGTCTCTGCCCCTTTCTCTCCCTCCCTCCCTCTTTCTCTCTCTCTCCCTCCCTCCCTCTCTCTCCCTTTCACTCTCTCCCTCCCTCCACCTCTCTCCCTCCTCCCTCCCTCCTTCCCTCCCTTTGTCTCCCCCCCTTTTCTCCTCCCCCTTTCCCTCCCTCCCTCCCTCTTTCTCTCTTGCTCTCTCTCTCTCTCTCTCTCCCTCCCTCCCTCTTTCTCTCTCTCCCTCCCTCCCTCTCTCTCTCCTTTCACTCTCTCCCTCCCTCCACCTCTCTCCTACCCTCCCTCCTTCCCTCCCTTTGTCCTCTCCCCCTTTCCCTCCCTCCCTCCTCTTTCCCTCTTTCTCTCTCCTCTCCCTCCCTCCCTACCCCCCCCCCAACCTGTTCAGAGAAGCAGCCAAGTGAGGGACCAAGAGAAAACCAGCTGTCTGCGAGCCAGGAAGACGCTTCCCTCACCTGAGACTGCACTTTCCAGCCAGTTGACGTTGGACTTCTAGCCACCAGGACTGGCACCCAGTACATTTCTGTAGTTTTAAGCCACCTCCTCTGTGGGACTTGGCTATGGCAGCTCTAACAGACTAACACAGCCTGCTTTCATTATGGGTACAGCGACCAGACAGCACCGCAGTACGGGAATCACAGATTTGAACAGCACTGTACAAAGACTAGGTCTCATGACATGTGTAGACTATTTGCCCCAAGAAGAGAATAGACACGTGCTCGTCAAGCGTACCTAGAACGTTCTCCAGGGTACTCCACGCGTCAGGCCACACAGCATCCCTCAGTAAACTTAAGGGGATACAAACAAAAGGCTGAAATCATACAAAGTATGTCCTCTGGCCAAAATAGAGTGAAATTAGACCTCAATAACAGAAGGAAATGTGGGAAATCTGCAAAGAGAGGGAAATTGAGCCGTGCGTCCCCAAATAACCGCATTAGTCTGGGACGATGCCAATCCCACAGCACAGGATGAGGGGCTGAAACAGCAGACACAGATTCTCACGGTGGTTCCGACCAGGAGGCCGAGAGGGAGGGTCCAGCAGGGGTGGCTTGTACTGCGGCCGGTCTCCTTGGTTGCAGGTGGCCGTGCTCTTACACCGCCCCTCGTGGTCACCCTCTGTGCACGCACCCCCAGCCCCTGCCTTCTCTCCTTGCGTGTGCTGATCCGCTCTTCCCTCAAGGGCACCAGCCATCTTGGATTAGACCTCATCCTAATGGCCTCATTTCAACCTAAGAACCACTAACTCCACCACAGTGACATTCTGAGGTTCTAGGGGATTGGGGCTTCAACATGCAAATTTTGGGGGACGCAGTTCAGTCCATAACAATAGCCCAGGGAACGTACAAGACATCACAAGGGAACTAGAAAATACTTTGAAATGAAGAAAACACATACCAAAGGCCCAGGACTTATGGCACGCGGCCAAAGAGGCACTTGGGACCTAAAGCTGCAAACACCCGTGTTCCAATGGAGGCGACACCTCAGATCAACCGCCTCATCTGAACGGGGACAAGCGAGAAGACGAGGAAGGCGAGCCCAGCATTCTGACAACAAATGTTCACGAGGAAAGAAAAACTGCGCTAACCCACGTACGCGGGGATCCCAAGACGTGCACTGGTCGGGAATCCTCACAACATGGGGGAGGCGCATCCTTCTTACACACTCAGTAACAAAGCTACAGCCACCGACCACTTCATTTGGCCCAGGCTTTTTACAAGCAGGTCACATCATGGGGAAACCCACACCATGCTTTTGCCTGGTACTGTTAGGAGGCCCATTTTACAGATGGGAAATCGAGGCGTAGGGAGTCTCCATGATTTGATCAGCTTGTCACTAGAAGGACTCTTATTCGAGCTAAGCATCATATGCGTGCAAAGACCCATCCCGCACTGGCCTGACCTGTTCTCCCCAACAGTCAAGGGGATTCAGCTGTCCTCCACGGGGTCCTACTACCTGACGCCTCAGGCCACATAATGGAGAAAACACAGGGAAGCTGGCATTAGTGCCCATGAGAGCCTGACACTGGATTCTGCTGCCCATGGCCTCCCCAGCCCCATCAGGTCACCATCTCTCGTGAAATGGACACGAGGCC